>NC_056735.1:986514353-986764353 GCF_019279795.1 Protopterus annectens | reverse complement strand
AAAAAGAAGATGTGGTTCCAAAAGTCTCAGTATTCCCTGGACACACAGGACTCATCTTCCCCCAGAGGCAGAGGGGGTTACGATAGATGCTGGCCCAGAGGCAGAGGGGTCCAAGAAATTTTGGGTCTCAAGAACCTTTCTCAGACGGGACTGCACAGCAGCCCTGAGCAGTTGCCCAACTGCTCATCTCTGGAGGCAGTTGGGGGTCATCTTTCGTTACAACTAATGGCATGGGAGTCCACACTGTAAAACTTGCAGACTCCAAATCTGACTTCAAACCAGTTACATGTGGGATACCACAAGGTTCAGTCCTGGGTCCTCTCCTGTTTGGTATCTACTTCTCTAAAGTACAGACTAATACAGAAGGTCTCTGGCTAATTAGGTGCCATAGTTGAGTCCCCAAAGGATGTGGACATCCTACAGAAGGGCCTCACTGAGACAGATGCCTGGTGTCAGAGCCATGGCCTCAAGCTCAGCGCCAAAAAGTACATTGTCATCCCCTTTGGTAAAAACTCTGTACCCATGAACTACCACATAGGCGGCAGTTTACTTAATGCCAAATGTGTGATAAGAGACCTTGGGACTCAGGTGGACAGTAGTCTCTCCTTTGATCATCACATTGCCAAAGTAGTCAGGAAATCCTTCTACGTGGCACACCTCATCACGAAAGGGTTCTCACCCAGGAAAAAAGGTCATTGTTCTCCTCTACTCAGCTCTCATTGGACTCATTATAGAGCACAACACCCCTTTTGGAATGTACCTCACAAGACATCTGTAACAGCTGGAAAAGCCACAGAAGTGCCTCACAAAGAGGATTACTGGACTCAATCAGATGCCTTATGCTGACCATCTCAAAAAACTACAGCTTTACTCTGTAGCATATTGCCTACTCCGAGGTGATCTCTGCCTAAGATACAAACCCCAGAACTGTTGGACATGCTACACCTAAAGAAATCCCAGTCTCTTGAGCTACACACTCTAGGGACCTAAATCTTGTCACGACAATAAACAGAACATGCTGGAGGGATAGATTCCTGTCCAGAGACTTCCCATACTCTGAAACAAGCTACCCATCTATGTCAAGCAGAGTTCCTGATTAGCACTGTTCAAGAAAAATCTTGATGAGTGGATGGGAAATAGGAAATTCACCCCAGGGATCACTTCTGTGGCTCTGCTCGACAGGGGCACAGGAAAATAACTTTCTTGAGTGTTGAAAGCCAGGGAAGGCTAGGTTTACATAGTTCCTTGGGCCAATAGCCTTGTACCTGCCTATGAACCTATATGTAAGAACAACATGTAAAAGTGTGCTACAGCATGAGGGCAGGGGAAGTAAGGTGTTTTGTGTTTCGTGTACAGTGCATGCTTATGTAACTCCAACATGTAGAGGTGTTTTACAGCATTAAGGAAATCCTGCATGATCCTGTAGTTGTGTTAATGTTCCCGTATGTATTTTAGGCAGTGTTCCCTCGACACACCTTTATTAAAGGCACTGCCTATTGTACACTACATTTTCACTGCCACTGATGTGCCTACTTGGCATCCTACTGCTGATGCCTGGCATTTTAGCCCCTGTCCATAACTCAGCATTCCCTCTGGAGTGCTCTGATTTTTGACCCTCTGCTATGGTTTTTGATGGTCATGTGCTGACATTGTGAAAGGTGGGAAACAAAGTGGTCTGTCTTCTGTTCATCCATATTCTTCTATTTCCCAGATCATTAATGATGTCCTTACTTCTAAACAATGTATTATATTCCTTTAATTGTCGGTGTTTCTCTTTGTTGTTCATATTTTCAGGTTTTAATCTGATACCATTAAAGAAGTGCTTTCTCCCATGTAATGCACATATGAGCTTTTAGTTCCCTGTCTTTATTCTCACAATATTTTTAAAAATCACTTATGACTTTGTGTTATGTGCCCATCTATTTTCTTCTAAATCTTTGTGCATACTTCATATAAAAACAATACTCCTGCACTCTAACTTATAATTCTCCTTACATGAAGCTTGTACTCCAACTTATTTCATTTTCTTTCATGGTCATCTACTAATTTGTCTAATCTTTTAGATGTGTTCCATATCACTGTGGTCTTCTTACAGTAAACCCAGAGATGACTCCATCCTTTTATTTGTGGGCATTCATATTTAATCTCAAGAAGCCGTTTTCTTCTTCAACAGCTCTCTTCATTTTTTGCACAAAACACCTATTGACCAGAGGGGAAAGAAACATCAGTTACCTCATATACCTGATAACTCAGAACAGAATCTGTCATAGAGAACTGCTTACCTAATCAGAATGTAAGGTGTTCACTTAGCATATTCTTTATCATCCATAACGATAATATATCCTTATCTTTTCTGATAGATTTCACATGTTTTATATCTTCTGTAACTCTTCTCTGTCTCAATGTAGGTCTTTTAAATTCTCAAAGCCAAACCATTTTTGAATTAATTAAAAAAGTAAGGCTTTAATAATTGCTGTCTTTTCTTTTCCATCACAAGTGCATGTATTACACATGACCTTCAACATCTTCTGCACTGACAACTCAAAAAATCAATATTTCTTTGTCCCACAACATATTGATTCCCGACTCCTCTCATATCATGTTGTATGCTAGAACATGCCACAGGCCTAAAGGAGGATAGCAGTTCATCACTCTGTGATCCTAAATCTTTCTCTTCTGTATCTGTAAATGAATGCCACTTCCTGTTATCATCAGAGGCATATTAATGCAGGAATGGAGGGAGTTGGCAGCCCTGGGTGCAAACAGTAAGGGGGTGCAGCCTTGCCCTTTAAAGGTTTTTCAAGTTTTAAAAGTGAAAAGATTAAACTAAGCCCAGAGCCAGATCCTTTAAGGGTAGTCCTTAAGAATGCTTTCTGTCTGTGCATCCCTGCGTGTGTCAGTGCACACATACTCCTTTTCTGAGTTCCCCATGGAATTTAAATAGAAGACTGTGTGTGTGTGTGTGTGTGTGTGTGTGTGTGTGTGTGTGTGTGTGTGTGTGTGTGTGTTTGTTAGGCAGCAATCGCATACCTGTCACATCTGGACAACCCTGAAATAATGTGGCGACAAAAGCCCAAAAATAGGAATAGATTTTAAATATACCTTGTATAAACTTAGAAAGTTGCTAGAATGTTGTGTTAGTATGCATTTTCTGAACAACGTGAAGTCTGAAACTCAAATGTTTGCAATTATTTAGAAACTTCAATCTTCAGTGATTTACTGGAAAACCACTAATTTTATGGTGAACAGACCAAAAATGTGAGGCAAAAATCTGGACATTCTGCAGAATTCTGAACAGTTGAGAACTATGTAGGTTAGTAAATTTCCTGAGGCTCAAGCATTGTTCCTTGGTTACAAGAACAAAGAGGATGAATCCTCTACCTGAACTACCAAACTTGTAAAAAAAAAGAGTTTTGGTGCATTTTTAAGGAACTTGAGTTTCAGTGGATTTGCTGGGAATTGTAAGCTTCAGTGCATTTTCAAGGAATTGTGAGCTTCAAGGGAAGAGAGGTTTACTGCTGTTCTTATTAAGTCTGTTTTCAGTGTGCATCTAGTTTGTTTAGCAAGTGGGCATAGCATAGTATCTACTTTGTTTAGCAAGTGGGCATAGCATAGTAGGTAGCATACTGGCTTTTGATACAGAAGCTGTGGTTCTACTCCTCCAGCATATAGATGAATTGCTGATACTGTGTTGTACTTGGAGTGTGGGGTGCTGCGGTCCTGCTCGTGTCCTCCTTTTGATGATATGCCCAATAACTATGAACCTGTTGCTGGTTTGCCATCCATTCTCTGTTGCAATATTACCACCTTGCCAAATTTCTTTTAATGTAACATAGGCAATTTATTCTTTAAGAGTAGCAGGCACTGAATTTGCAGATGAAACCTTAAAATATAAAGTTGTTTGCTAGCAGCAACTTTGTTACAGAGTTATGGATCTCTTTAATGTGGAATTATTCTGATGACATTTACTTCTGCAGACATTGTGTATATTGACTGGTATTGGTACAGTGTACTGTAACATGCTCTAACAAGTGGTGTTGTATTATACAAGGAATATAATTGAATACAGTCTGGCAGGTTAATCAAAGAACACATGCGTGGTTTGAAAGCAGCCCAAAGGGAAACTTTATCTGTCACTGGCCAGATGCATTTTCTTTGAATAGGAGTTTCACTGCCATTTTAATGAATGTTAAGTTTCAAGGGCAAATAATTTTACTGTTAATGCAAAGTTTGTTTTCACTGTGGCACTGTATTGTTTTGTTTAGCAAATGTCTATCGGTGTTTGTGATATAAAATTTTAAATAAAAGTTGTAAATTAAATCCAAATATCTATAATCTTTGTAGAAATAAAGAAGAAAAATAGTATGCAGATTGCGAGGTTTGAACAGTTTTTATGGTAACTAGGGGAAATAGCTAAGTAATAAGGCATTGGAATGGCTGCTAAGGGATTGCTGTGTATGTGGCGGGTGCCTAATCCATTAACCGGCCGAGGGACCATTTGACCATGATTCAGCTCTGAAGTAAACACTTTGTTTCTTCCTCTTGCATGCATCCATGCATCCATGTGTGAAAGCATGGTACAGGACTGGAGGAAACTCAGAAAGAACTACAGACAAGACTAGAGAGAACTGCAGTTATTTTTAAAATTAACAGCGGTTTTCTAGTTGTACAGTGGTACACTGCAGTAGAGAGTTTTGCAATAGAAAAGTTTTTTTTTTTTTTTTTTTTTTTTTTGGTTTAATTCAACCCAGCAAAATAAATTAATCCCAGCAACTGAATTAGCCAGGGCATACTGGACTACTGGACTAAAGGTAAGCATTTTTTTTAATGTGACTATAACTAGATTTTCTTTTTATTTTTGGAGAAGAGGAGGGGGGGATAGTGGCTAGGCTAGTGTGTGTGTGTGTGTGTGTGTGTGTGTGTGTGTGTGTGTGTGTGTGTGTGTGTGTGTGTGTGTGTGTGTTTGCATTTGTTTAAATATTTTAAATTTTGACTTGTGTGTGTGTATGTGTGCGTGTGCATGTGTGCACATTTTTTGAATATTTTGTAAGTGGATATTTATGGGGTTTTTTTATACTCTTTGGCACCTCTTTTTGTTTAGGTGGGATGTGGAGGTAGCTAGCTTGCCCTTTCATTTGCTCAGCTCAAATTCTGCCATTAAGGCTGGTAAGTGAATATTTACATTAATTAATTGGAATATTGTTATCCTTTTTTGGGAGGTGGTTGGAAAGCTGTGCTGTGAATGAATGTAACTTGTCCTTTTCGCTTTGTAGGTTTAAATTCCATCATTAAGGTACATTTGTGTGAATATATGTGAATATTTATGCTTTTTTGGGAGGTGGCAGTAACATTGTTCTTTTCATATTATTTTAAAGGCTAGCTAGTATGCAGTTGAGTGAAATAAATTGAATTCTTTGGGATGGGGTGGATAACTGTGCTATAGGAACTTATCCTCTTCATTTACTCAATTTAAAGTCTGGTATTAAGGGTTTGTTAGTGTGCATTTGTGCAAAACAAATTAGAATATTTATGCTATTTGTTTTCTTGGGAGTGGGTGGCTAGCTGTGTTGTTTAGGAAGTTATGTGTTTAAAGTAGAGCATTAACGGCTAGTGTACATTTGTATGAAATAAACTAGAATATTGTATCAAACACATTTGAAACTATCCCCATTTCTAAAGAATGTTCTTCAGTTTGCTTAATATGTTTGGTCTGCAAGTTACTTTCATATTGTTTGCTTAGCTTATAGTCTGCCATTACATGACTAGTGTGCATTCACATGAAATATGCTGTAGTCTTTATTCTCTCTCTCCCTCTCCCTCTCTCTCTCTCTCTGCCTATCTCTGGGTGCCATATTTGTAAAAACAAGTTGAAACTTTGCAGAATGTCCCTAAGTTTGCTTCACCTTGATCAGTTCCTAATAGAATTTAAGATTAACTATCCACATAAGTGACCAAATCACAAACTACTGGGTCAGCTCTTAGGGGTGTGTTGTCAATGTCATATTCAACTTTCCAGAGGAAATGATAATGCATTTTTGACATTTAGCTTTAGTCCATGATTCTGGCACTAGTTGTTTGTTTGGGATAAACCTTTCTGTAGGACGGCTAAGTCTTTTGATTATTTGATCACTGCTCCTAACTTGCTCCTTGCTGACCATTATGTTGTTTCATTTTATGATTAATTCTGAAAACAATTGCCATAAAGGAGGCGGTATTAGATAAAAATCTCAGGGAGGGGAGGTTAAAAAAATTCTGCTCTGTGGATCAAATATGCTAGCTATTTCTCTAGTTATCATAAATCATTTTTAACCATTTTCAATGCATGTAACTACTCCACAGTTTTCTTTTTGTTGTTTAAACTATTCTCATTTAGTGCAACTGTTTCTACAGAGGACTGCAAAAAATAAATAAATGGAGATCAATGTAATGGAGCAAATCAAGTAGCAATTAAAAAAATCAACGTCCCTTTAGTGGAACTTGTGCATTGCGGAGATAAGATTACAATATTTTATATCATCAGAAACACTGACCTGGAAATAGAGAACACAGTAATGCAGGTTTTACCAAGAGTACTAGAGCTGAGAGATAGCATGGCCTTTTCTAAGAACTGGAATCAAATGTAGTTGATGAATTTAGACAGCAGTTTGTGATTAATCCCCACTTCTTGCCATACTCATAACATTACTTTATAAAATAGCAAAAGTGTTAATTTAAAAATTAACAAGATATTTGATAAAGTTAATTCTATTGAAAGAACAGTTTGACAATGCATATGCAAATGGACTTGATATGCAAAATAAAGCGCTTGACAAAAAGGGCAAATAGATGAAGCACTAAATGCAGATGCTACAGTGACAGTTAACTGAGAATTGTTTATTTGTAGCACTGCTTGGGGGTACATAAACAAATGAGTAAAATGGATTATTTAAACAAGTCCAAAGGCCTCTGAATACACAGAAGTGGTATAACAGTGATATTTTAATGAAACATTAAGGAAGAAAATAACTCTGTGTAGGTGGGCAAAATCACAATAAAGACATGGTATATGATATTGTACGGAGTAATACATAATAAATAAGGGGTAAGTGTCATTTTTGGAAGGAAAAGAGTTTGAAGAAAAGTGAATAAACAGCCAAGGGATAAAGAGGTTTAGGTTAACATATAATGATGAGAAATATTTACTTAAATTGTTAGAAAGTTGAAACTTTTATTATTTATTTATTTGTTTATTTTATTTAAAATGTATTAAACATGGAAAGGCATACATCTATTTGGACCTTAGCCAGGCCTGCCTGTTGGAAAAAAAGATAAAAGCAACAAAGAGAGAGGATAGCTTGACAGAAGAGAGACAAAACTGCATAATAACTATGGTTAATAACAAACCCATAATTGTTTAAAAGTTACAAGACACTGTTTTCCTGTAGTATATACAACACTTACAGAAAGGAGAAGAGGTTAAGTGAGAATAAAAGGATGGGGAAGGGTAGGAGGGGACAGAAAGAGAGAGAAAACAGCTGACACTTGAAGCTGTTGAAATAATCAAAAGGAAGAATAAGAACAAATGAAGGAAGAACATGTAAGCCTGATGCATTACGCTGTGAAAAATTGCTTTGGAGGAAAATGACCGTGGGACTGCAGAAGGAGAAAAACACTATTAGATGATCAGAAATATAAAGTACAGTTGTTTACACTTACCATAAATGTAGATGTTCGAGTGTATTCACTGTTGCAGTCATTACATTAGGGGTAATCTGCTGGCAGGTTGCCCTCAGTCGGCCTGAATAACAAAGTCCTGGGTCCTGCGTCAGTTGCTGTCTCCTCTTCCATGACATCAGGTTATCAGGGGTATAAAACATGCAGCCAAAGCCATTTTAATCAGTTTTTCTTGCCCCAGATGTCAGGTGCCCCCCAAATGGGGAGCAAAAATATATATATAAATAAACTGTAAATATATAAATGCACTTTTAGAAACATAAACTTTACCTTCAACTAAAAGCAAATACACCACAAAGGCTTTTGAGTATAGTGAAGGAAAGAAAAGGTATAGAATCAGGGATGGCGGGTGGGTAACCCAGACTGCAACAGTGAATACACTAAAACATCTACATTTATGTTAAGTGTACACAACTGTACTATGTTCTTTGTGTTTCACTGTTGCAGTCATTACATTTGGGTAGAATCCCAAAGCTATGGATGGGAGGATGGAACTAAACAGCATTAGGAGCGGCTATAAGGCCCTGCAGGACTGCAGTGGCAAAACCTGCCCTGGATTTAGAGGAGAGAGGTAAACGATAATGCTTGTGAAGCTATGAACAGAGCTCCAAGTAGCAGCTTCTAGAATGCCTTTGGTTGGGACCACTCTGAGAAAAGCTGCTGAAGTAGATGCAGCCCTGGTGGAATGTGATCTGATCCCATTGGCCACAGGTTTACCATTGTGCAAATAGTAGAAACGAATGCAGTTGCTTATCCATTTAGAAATAGTCTGCTTTGATATAGATTTCCCCTCTGATCCTGCAGCAAATGCTACCAGTAGTTGCTCAGACTTTCTTAGAGATTTGGTCCTGTTTAAGCAGAATCTTAGTTGTCTGTGTACATCCAGTGAATGCAGAATCAACTCCTCCTTGTTCTGCGGATTTGGGTAAAATGTTGGCAGGTGAATAGTCTGGTTAAGAGACACACTGGATACCACCTTAGGCATAAAAGAATGATCGGTCCTGAGGGCCACCCTGTCCGGGTTAAAAATAATGAAAGGCTCCACTGCCATGAGAGCCTGAAGTTCTGAAACCCTTCTTGCTGAAGTGACTGCCAAAAGAAAAGCTGTCTTCCAAGATAGAAATTTTATATCCGCAGTAGTTGCTGGTTCAAAAGGAGGCAGGGTGAGTTTTCCCAGCACAAAATTGAGGTCCCAAGCAGGAGTTGGTGCTCTCCTGGGAGGCCTTAAATTTTTGGCCCCTCTGAGATACTGTTTAAGCAGTGGATGAGAAAAGAGGGGAGGCTCTGTGTTCTAATGAGCCGAGATGGCAGAGGCATTGATTTTTATTGAAGAAAAAGATAGGCCCTTGTCAAGCATCTCAGTTAAGAATTGCAAAATCTGAGGAATATTGGGCTTTGCTGTGTCAATTCCTTGTGCTTGGTTCCAAGCACAGAATCTCTTCCATTTATCAGCATAAGATTTTCTAGTACTAGGCCTTCTGGCTTCCAAAATGACACCCATCACAGGTTTACTGAGAGATGTGGTTTAAATAATTAGTTGATCAGCCATGTTGCAAGATTCAGAGTTTGGAGCTGAGTATGTAAAATTTGAAAGTTCTGCTGAGACAGTAGATGAGGTGTTTGAGTCAAGTAGCACGGAGGAAGGTGTGACATATTCCTTAGAAGCAGGTACCAGTGCTGGTGAGGCCAGTTCAGAGCAATTAGGATCATTTTTGTTTTTTCCTGTCTGACTTTTAGTAAGAACTTGGAGAGTAGAGGCAGAGGGGGAAAGGCATAGACCGGTAGGTTTTTCCAGCTGAAGGATAGAGCATCCACTTTCCATGCTTTTTTGTGATGAGCTCTTGTGCAAAATTTATCCAACTGATAGTTTTGGGGAGAGGCAAATAGGTTTATGTCTGGGCTCCCCCATTTCTGTGTTAACCTGTTGAGGATTTGTGGATGCAGTTTCCATTCATGCGGGTCCATAAGATTTCTGCTTAGGTCGTCTGCCAGAGTATTTTGCTTTCCTAACAGGAATTTTGCTTGAAGATGTATTTGGTAAGCTAAGGCTGTGTTCCACAAGGCCATGGCTAGTCTGCAAAGGGGGTAGGAGTGTGTACCCCCCTGCTTGTTTATGTACCACATAACAGTGGTATTGTCCGTCCATATCAGTAGTTGTCCTGGATGAAGTAAGTCCTTGAAAGCTGTCAGAGCATTCTGAACAGCTAGCATTTCTTTCTGGTTGATATGCAGATGCATTTGGTTTCGGCTCCATTTGCCCTGAATGCGTCTCCCTGCCAGGTGGGCCCCCCAAGCATAGTCTGATGCATCCATAGTTAGGGTTTGGGTGGCAGGGGGTAGAGTGAATGACAGTCCCTTGTTTTGGTGACATGTCTCTGCCCACCAAAGAAACTCCTGTTACAGGGAGGGAATGAGAAGAGTCATTGTTTCCAGGCTGTGACAATGGTGACTCCATAAACTTTTTAGGTACCATTGAAGTTTTCTCATATTCAGTCTCGCATATGGAATCAGTAGAATGCAGGATGCCATGAATCCCAAAGCCTGCAGAATTTGTCTTGCAGATAACTGGGTTTTTGTTGCCATTTGTTTGAAGTATGTTGTCAGTTGCCCTTGTTTGTCTGGCGTGAGGTAAGCCATCTGGGCAGTTGTATTCAAGCTTGCACTTAGGATTGTAATTATTTGAGAAGGTACCAGTTGTGATTTCTTTTCATTTATGGTGTACCTTAGACATGCTAGAAGCCTTTTTACAAATGCCAGATGTTGAAGAAGAGCGTCCTTGTCCTCTGCTTAAATGAGACAATCATCCAGATAAGGATACATTTGGATGTTTCTTTGTCTGCAGAATGCAATTACTGGTGCCAGGTACTTTGTAAAGACCCTGGGCACAGTAGATAAGCCAAAGGGCAGTGCAGAGAATTGGTAATGCAAAAAACCTGCTTTGAAGTGGAGGCATCTTCTGCATGATTCCCTTATTGGGATATGCAGGTATGCTTCTTTTAAGTCTAGAGTGGCTAACCAAGCATTCTTGCCTAGCATAGGCAGTAGCTGCTGCAAAGTCAGCATTTTGAATTTTGGAATGTCCAGGTACATGTTCAGAATCGATAAGTCCAGTATTGGATGCCATGAATTGTCTTCTCTGGGTACCAGGAAGAGTCTTGAATAAAATCCTTGTCCTTTTTCCTTTTCTGGTACTGGTTGAATAGCCCCCATATCCATGAGGGACATGACTTGTTTTTGGGCCTCTGCCCACTGGTTTTGTGGCAGATCTAGCCATCCATTTGGAATTGGCAAAGTATGGAAATGAAATCTGTACCCCTGGGATACTAAGTTTAATACCCACTTGTCCTGGGTAATTAACTCCCAATTTTGAGCATGAAGTGCTAATTTCCCCCCCAAGGGGGCTGCCAAAAGATAAGTGATTGGAGATGGTAGAGGAAAGTCATTGAGACTGCTTACTGTAGGGTTGTGCTTTGTTTCCTCCAGATTTGGAGGTGGAGGCACCCCATTGCTTTGACCTGTAAGAACCCTGTGATTGATATCTGGAGCCTTTTGAGCACCTGGGTTTGCCCTGAGTGGCACTGTTGGACACAGGAAAGGACCAATTTTTAGTAGGCCAGTACCTACTGAACTTGGGTGGCTGCACTTGCAAGAAATCTTTTACAGTTTGCATAGATTTAGCTTTGTCTTCATTTTCTTTAAAACCTCTTCTGCCTTATTATCAGAGTATCATGCTGCAAAGGGGCATCCAACAATTTAGCTTTAACGTGATCAGGCAGATTTTGCTCCTTGAGCCAGGCATGCCTTCTAATCACAGATCCAGTAACGGCGGCCCTACAAGAGGCCTCCAAGGATTCAAAACCATATTGCAAAGTATGCTTTTCAACCTGTTCTGCTGAATGCAATAAATCCTGTAACTCTTTATTTTCCACTCAATCAGAAAACAACAAAATTTTCTGTTTCAGTAAGCCCATAACATGCTGTTGATATTTAAGCATATGAATCTGGCAGTTTAAAGCCCTGATTGCCAAGGTTGCAGATGTATAAACCTTCTTACCCCATCTATCCAGCGCCCTGGAATATCTATCAGAAAGGGTAGGATTTCTGGCAGTAGAAGCCTTAACACCCTTGGTACCCTGCAAAATAGTCTCAGGATCAGCAGCAGGACTTTTGAAAAGAAATTTGTGGGAGTCAGGAACCCCGTAATATCTGTCTGGCTTACTAGGAGCTGGAGGCAGGGAATCAGCAGCCATGCTTGATTTCGAGAACACATCATCAACAATGTCTAATACAGGAGGTATAGCCAAAGGTCTATGCTGAGGAAGAAGGAGGAAATCTCTAAGCCTTTTTTTTGATTCAGAGAAGTCTTGACTCTCCCAGTGAAAATGTTCCCTTAAAGTATGCAAAGTCTCTCCAAAAGAGTAATCCTCAGGAGGAGATGCAGATGGGATGGATTCCTATGCATCAGAATCCTCATAGGGTGGAATAGAAAATTCCTGATCAGAAGAGGAATCAGAAGAAATGGAAACCTGATCTGAGGATTCATAATCAGTGCCTTGCCTAGGCCTCTTAGCAGGGGGGGGGGGGTTGGGAACCCCTGATCAAGGTAATTAAATCCTCAGCCATTTTGATCATCTGTTTTTTAGGCATAGGGGCCTGAGCATGTGGCTCATGCGTGAGTGTTTTAGATAGAGAAGTTGTTTTTGACCTTGTTTTTTTTTTTGCTGGCGTCAGTTTAATGTAAAAATGTTGAGACCTGAAAACACCCTCAGAAGCCGGTGCCTGCTCAGCGGCTCCAGACCAATCCAAGGGAGAGTCATCTGCAGGTTTAATACTTTGCAAATCTCGTGGCATACTGGATTCTGAATGGGTCTCAGTAGAGGCCTGCGACTTAAAAGTAGCGGGTATCAGGGGCTGCGAAAGCGCCTCACTTAGGAGAAGCTTTGTTGTCGGTTTTAGACCTCGACGGTCTGTCTCTGTCTTTTTCCTTTTGTTTTTTGTGAACTCCAGTAGTCGGATTGCTAACCAATGACATTTCAGGGTAGTTAAATCTTGAACCAAAATATTTAGAAGCAAAAATATACTGACGTTTAATAGTGCATTGGTTAAATTTAGCACAAAACCGACAGCAAGGCACATTGTGATCAGGGCCTAGGCAAGGAATACAGTACAATTGAAAATCCTTGTGAGGTATTTGCTTCCCACAAGTAATGCAATTATTAACTTTTACTGACATCGGTAAGGAGCAAAATAAAGTTTCCCCAATGGGGTACTTAGCTTTAGTTTGAAGACTTTGGTTTTGAAATTTGAATACGAAAATTTCAGGAGTCGGCCGACCGGCACTTGCAAACTCCTTCTGCTTCGGGCACCGTGCAGCAAGAAAGACTGATTAAAATGGCGTCAGCTGCATGTTTTATACCCCTGATGACCTGACGTCATGGAAGAGGAGACAGCACCCGAAACAGGACCCAAGACTTTGTTATTCAGGCAGACTGAGGGCAACCTGCCAGCAGATTACCGCTAATGTAATGACTGCAACAGTGAAACACGAAGAACATCTACAAACTCTTTTGTCAGGTTAATGCAGTTTTACAAAAAAGTCAGATGGGTAAGGGATGGCAGAAAACAAAAATCTTCTGACATATTGGGGAATGTAGAAAAAAATCAACAGGACACCGGCTGACCCATACAGTTGAAAATGATAAAAAGTATTTCCCAGTAATATTCACTTAATTCCTTTTCTCTGTATTTACGGCACAATGTTTTTTCAATATGAGAAGGTAAGGCAGGTATGGATGGTGAAAAATAAAGAGAGAAAAAAGTTTCTGCCATATGGTTACTATGTTTCCAGATCACACGGCTAGGCTTAAAAAGGCCCCTGTGGTCATTAACCTAGTATAAAACTATGAACCTATTAAAGCTGTATATTTCAAAAAGAAATATGACCTTGCAGGACAAACCATGCTGCAAACCAATACAAAAGACCTGCTTTCACTTTATTTCTGAAACAAAGAATAATGCTTTTAGAATGGTGCTTCTGTTATTTTATTATATTACTATTATATTACTAGAGGTATTTCAAATATACTGTTATAGTCTTCTGTAATATTTAAGAGAATGTGAGAAAACACAGTAATGCTGTTCCCATAATTACCATGACAACTTTTCTTCTTGCTTTTTCACATGACATTGCTTGCAAAATTAGGATTGACTTGTAAAATAAATGGCATATGGTAATCCCAACACCTTTGCCCAACGGTTCTTGGAATTCATAAATTCCAACACCCTGGATCAACTAATCCATAGTCCTACCAAGGGCTCCAATATCCTAGACCTGGTCATTACTAACATGGGAAATCGATGCTCCACACCTATGGTCACCCCCTCGTTAGTCAAGTCTGACCATAAGCTAATCACCCTTAACATCCACATCCCACCCCCACCCCCAGTAAGGAAACCTCCATAAAAAACTTCTTCAAAGCCAACTTCATGCTACTCAAGTCAGAAGTGACAAACTTCATGACACCCATGCAGACGGGAACTGAAAGTTCAACTGCTGAATCCTACAATAAGGCACTGTACGAGCACATCCACTCATGCATGAATTGTGCCATCCCAAATAGAACCAAGATGCTCTCATCCAAGAAAAGGAAGCCAATATGGTGGTCCCCTGCCATAAACAAACTTTACAACAAAAGGAAGAAACTGTTGCAGAAAAGAGGAAAATCCCAGGATGCAAAAAACTCCCTTACCAGCCTCAGTAAGAAACTGAGATCCCTCATAAAATCCTCCAAAGCTAGTTACGAAAAAATAAAATTGCCAAAGATTCCAAAGACAACCACAAAGCATTCTATAACTATGTCAAGAATCTAAATGGCAATGCTCAGATCTGCTCTGAGCTAAAACAAAATGGCATTAAATATACTGATCCTAAGGATATTGCCAATATCCTGGCAGATCGATTCAGTGCCAACTTCACCCCCCTCTCACACCCTAAATGGCCCATCTCAATACCGGAAGATTGCCAAATTCCGGTAATAATGGCCACACAGGTAAAAAACGCACTCTCCAAAGCTAAGAATACAGCATCCATGGGACCAGATGACATCCCAGGCTGTGTACAACATGAACTACAATATGAACTGGCACTTCACCTAAGTGTCATGTTTAATCATTGCCTCACCTCAGGTTTCGTGCCCACTGAGTGATGCAGAGCTACAGTTATCCCACTCCACAAGGGGGAATCCACCTTGGATCCCGGAAACTACCGTCCCATCAGTCTGAGAAGCCTTATCTGCAAGGCCATGGAGTGTATTATCATGGAAATTATAAACAAAGACATTGGCAACCTTCAAACACTGGACCCCACCCAGTTTGGGTTTGTGAAAGGCCAATCTTGTCTCCTGAACCTGATTGACTTCTTCAAATCAGTCTCCAGAGCCATGGACAAGGGTAAGGTGGTCCACACAGCCTATCTAGACCTTGCCAAGGCCTTTGACACCATCCCCACTCTGGAATCGTAGATAAACTTACTAAGCTGGGCATTAATCCCTACGTCACCCAATGGGTTGCTAACTGACTTACTGATAGAACCCACACTGTAAAGGTAGCCGACTCCAAATGCAGCTCCAGACAAGTGACAAGTGGAGTACCTCAAGGTTCAGTCCTGGGACCTCTCTTGTTTGGCATCTACTTCTCTGAAGTACAGGCCAACACTAAGGGACTCTGGCTAACAAAGTTCGCAGATGACTGCAAACTGGGAGCCATTATTGAATCCCCAAATGATGTAGATACTCTACAAAAGGGCCTTACAGAAACAGATGCTTGGTGCCAGAGCCATGGGCTCAAGCTCAATGCCAAGAAATGTATAGTTATCCCCTTTGGGAAAAAACATGTATCTGTGAATTACCATAAAGGTGGCAGTACACTAAACACCAAAAGTGTGATAAGAGACTTAGGGACACAGGTGGACAGAGGTCTCACCTTCGATAACCACATCGCCACAACAGTCAGGAAATCCTTCTATGTGGCACACCTCATCACTAACGGCTTTTCATCCAGAAAAAAGGAGGTCATTATCCCACTGTACTCATCCCTCATTAGACCCATTATAGAATACAATGCCCCATTTGGTATGTACCTCTCAAGACATCTGCAAAAACTGGAAAGGCAGCAGAAATACCTCACTAAAAGTATCACAGGCCTAAAGCAGATGCCCTATGATGACCGCCTTAAAAAACTCCAGCTATACTCTGTCACATATCGTCTACTCAGAGGTGATCTCTGCTTAACATACAAGGCCAAGTCAAACACAGAGCTGTTGGACATGCTACACTTAAAGAAATCCCAATCCCTCAGAGCCACACGCTCCAGGGATCTAAACCTTGTCATCACAATAAACAAAACATGCTGGAGGGATAGGTTCCTGACCCAGAGACTCCCCAGACTTTGGAATAGATTGCCCATACATGTCAAGCAGAGTGCCTCTTTGGTCCTCTTCAAAAGGAGCATTGACAGTTGGATGGGAGAAAGGAAATTCACCCCAGGGATCACGTCAGTCGCCCTGCTAGACAGGGGTCCAGGGAAGTAAATAGTGTGGGAAGAAATAGCCAGGGAATTGTTATGGCTAGGCTTGTATAGGCCCTAGGGCTGATAGCCTAGTACCAACCTATGAACCTATGAACAAAAGGAATTACAGAAAACTAGCAAAAACTTCTGTGGACTTAAGTCACAAGATGCAGAACAGCTTCGTCCCCATTTCAGAGGTGCTTAATAATTTAGTGACTAGATATTAAATCTGTCCTTAAAAATCAGACTCATTTCTTAGGAATTTATGCTGTAGAAATTTCTGTATACAACTATATATATATATATATATATATATATATATATATATATATATAAATACATATATATATATATATATATATATATGGGAACAGACTTTATAATATTGCTTCCTAGGAAACATCGACATACTATTCTAGAAATTAAATTTGCCTCTGCTGCTAAAGTTTCCTGTCATTACAGTGATCCAGTTACACTGTTATAGCGATTTAGTAAATAACTATGATTAAAGCAGATTTTAAACAGAGAGTAGTAAATAATGTATGCCATCAGTGGTATAAACCATACCCCTCAACTGTCCAGATTTTCACAGAATATCTAGATTTTTGCCTCTTAATTTTGGTTTGTTCCTCATGAAATTTGTGGCTTTCTGGCATATTCTTGTAGAGTGAGGTCAGTAAGCAATGACATCCATTTGAGTTTCAGATTTCATATCCTTCAGAAAATGTATGCTAGCACAAAATCTGTTATGCTAGCAACTTTCTAAGTTTTCAAAAGTAATATTTAAAATCTGTCCCTATTCTTGAGCCTTTGTCCCTCCATTAGTATTAGAAGTTGAGAGGTATGATATAAACAGTAAGTAGACAAAGTATAAGGAATCTAAGGTTTAGTACAGGTAGGCCTCAAAGTCAAAAAATGACTGAAAGAGAAGAAAGAACACGGATAACGATATACACATAGTTGCTAGCGAGATATTCATTGTCTGAGTTAAGCAACCAAAACTATACTGAGATGGTGTCACAGTCTTAGAACACAGTGTAGTTGGAGTAGTCAAAAGATGACTGAAAGAGAGACAAGAAAGGATTGTGCTTTTGATTTTAGAATAATATTGCAGTGATACTGTAAGCAAGAAAATAAACTTTTAGATGCATACCAGTTTGGAAAAGAAAGTCTTAAGCATAAAAAAAAAATATATATATATATATATATATATATATATATATATATATATATATATATATATATGTGTGTGTGTGTGTGTGTGTGTGTATGTGTATGTGTATACATACATATACATACATTTAGTTATTTATCTGTGTGTATGTGTGTGTATGTGTGTGCGTGTGAGCATCCT
Source organism: Protopterus annectens (assembly GCF_019279795.1). NCBI lineage: Eukaryota > Metazoa > Chordata > Ceratodontiformes > Protopteridae > Protopterus > Protopterus annectens. Next base: position 986,746,721 of record NC_056735.1, on the reverse strand, counting down.
CTCTTTGGTTGAACATTTTGGAATATTGTACTTTTGTAATACTGGCACAAGTGATCAAATAATCATATAATTGCAGATGCTTGCACAACATAGTAGGATGTTATGTGCAGCAAGGATTGGGAATTTGCCCTTTCCCCTCTGTTGGTACTTATAAGAGCAGGGAGTGTGACCCCTGACGCAATCAGTGTAGGTTAATTGTTTGCTCGTTTTTGACCAAAGGTGGTACACTCTCTCTCTCTCTCTCTCTATATATATATATATATATATATATATAGTGAGAAAGAGAGAGAGATGGAGAATGAATAATTAAACTGAATTTCCTGAATTTGTGAGCTTTTCACTTGCTGTTTAATGACTCCCTACTCAAAATAAGTATGTTTTTGCAGGTGGCCATACTCATAGTTAAATGTTAGACATACTTTCTCTTCTTCATTAGAGCATATTTCAACTCTCTTGCCCAACTACTATAAATGGTCTTATTATGGGCAAGTATTTATGACTTTATAACTGCAACACTTTATATAGTAATGTGGTCTTACCCATGAATTTTCACTTTGCTAAAGTCCTGGTTTGCACAGTAACACAGAGGGCAATTCACTCTTCTTAGCTTTCTCTTGAGCTAAGGACATAAGACCTGACACTCCAGTGCTACAAAGGAAAACAGAAGCAGTCCTGGAAATGCAGCTGCCAGGATCAGAGATGGTTATTAGCCACGGAACATCGGGCTTTGCATTCTGTGTGCTGGAGAGGTTTCAATGACTAGTTTTAATTTACAGTTGCACAGTCCTCAGATGGAAGCAGTTAATCTAATCAGTATCCCATTTTATATTTCCAGAGAAATAAGAAACAGTCTCTTTTCTGTGTTGATCTGTGTGAGAGTACAGCCAGAAAACATTCAAAGGGGATAATTATCCTTCCTGGCTTTCATATAGCTATTGGAGAGAAGACATCAGCTTCCCACCTTCCAGATAAAGTGCTGACAAAACAGCTGTAATTTTATTTTAGAGCTGTAATTCATCAGATACAGTAAACTGTTCTGTTCTGTGTATTCCCACAGCATCAAAATACACATGAAGTCCTTCTGTGTAGTCATAGCAATATTTTTCTTTCATCTAAAATTAACAGCCTAAGCCAATAAATGCAATGCCCTGCATCAGATAGAAATTAAAGTTTCATGTGAGCTGGAGTTAATGCTAATAAGCACATTCTAAGGTCTTTAATATTTTGGTAGAAATAAGCAATATGCCCATTTAATGTCTCTCTCATGCTGCATGTGGCATACACCAGAAGTAATGCTTTGTTCTCCTTACCCCCTTCTAAGAAATATAGCTCTCTATAGCTATATCTATCTATATATGTATATCTATCTATATATATCTATATATGTATATCTATCTATATCTATCTATATATGTGTATCTATCTATATCTATCTATATATGTATATCTATCTATATCTATCTATATATGTATATATATCTATATCTATCTATCTATATATATATATATATATATATATATGTGTGTGTGTGTGTGTGTGTGTGTGTGTGTGTGTGTGTGTGTGTGTGTGTGTGTGTGTGTGTGTGTGTGTGTGTGTGTGATATATACAGTGGATATAAAAAGGTTACACACCCCTGTTAAAATGCTAGGTTTTTGTGATATAAAAAAATGAGACCACAATACATCATTTCAAAACTTTTCCCACCTTTAGTGTAACATATAACCTGTACAATTCAATTGAAAAGCAAACAAATCTGTTAGGGGAAAAATATAAAAAATAAAAAACATACAATAAGCTGGTTGCATAAGTGTGCACTCCCTTAAACTAATACTTTGTTAAAGTACCTTTTGATTTAATTACAGCATTCATTCTTCTTGGGTACACACCTGCCATCAGTTAAAGAGACTCCAATTAGCCCCAAATAAAGTTCAACTGTCCTAGTAGGATTTTCCTGACATTTACTCAGTTGCCTGCTACAGCAAAAGCCATGCTTCGCAGAGAGATTAAAAAGCATCAAAGGGATTTAATTGTTGAAAGGCATCAGTCAGGACTAGGGTACAAAAAATTTCCATGGCATTGGATATACCATAGAATACAATGAAGACAGTCATCAAAAAGTGGAGAAAATATGGGACAACAGTGACATTGCAAAGAAACGGACTTTCCTCCAAAACTGATGAAAACACAAGACAAAAACTGTTAAGGGAGGCTGCCAAGAGATCTATAGCAACACTGAAGGAGTTGCAGGAATTTCTGGTAAGTACTGGTTGTATACTACATGTGACAACAATCTCCCATATTCTCCATATGTCTGGGCTACAGGTAGGGTTGCAAGATGGAAGCCTTTATTTACACAGAAAAGCATCCAAGCCAGGCTAAAATTTGCAAAACAATACATTGTCTTCCAAAAGCTTGTTGGAAACCGTGTTATGGTCTGATGAGACTAAGGATGAACTTTTTGGCCACAATTCCAAAAGGTACGTTTGGCACAAAAACAACACTTCGCATCACCAAAAGAACATCATCCCCATGGTGGAAGCATTGTGGTGGCAGTATCATGCTTTGGGGTTGCTTTTCTTCAGCTGGAACTGGGGCGTTAGTCAAGGTGGAGGGAATTATGAACAGTTCCAAATGTCAGTCACTTTTGGCCCAAAACCTTCAGGCATCTGCTAGAAAGCTGAAGATGAAATGGAATTTCACCTTTCAGCATGACAATGACCCCAAGCATACATCCAAATCAACAAAAGAATGGCTTCATCAGAAGAAAATTAAAGTTTTGGAATGGCCCAGCCAGAGCCCATGCCTAAATCCAATAGAATATTTGTGGGGTGACCTGAAGAGGGCTGTGCACAAGAGATTCCCTCGCAATCTGACAGATATGGAGTGCTTTTGCAAGGAAGAGTGGACAAATATTGCCAAGTAAAGATGTGGCATGCTGATAGACTCCTACCCAAGAAGACTGAATGATTTAATTAAATCAAAAGGTGTTTCAACAAAGTATTACTTTAAGGGTGTGCACTCTTATGCAACCAGCTTATTGTACTTTTTTATTTTTATATTTTCTCCTAACAGATTTGTTTGTTTTTCAATTGAATTGTACATGTTATAGGTCACATTAAAGGTGGAAAAAGTTTTGAAATGATTTATTGTGGTCTTATTTTTTTATATAACAAAAACCTGAATATTTTAACAGGGGTGTGTAAGAATCAATACAAGTTATCTGATAATCATCTAATATTTATAGAAATTTTAGACACTTTGTAGAGAAATTAAAAGTAAGTTAGAATAGGAATTGCAATATGAAGTGAGGGAAAAAAAGGCTTATGGTATATTTAGAGAGAAAGTCAGGGAAGAGAATTTGATAGAAGTAAGGGGAGAATAAGGAGGTATAAGGAATGAAAAGGTACCTGTTCGTATTTAAGGATATATTAAGAGTAGTTTTGAAAGCTGGGATGATATACCTATATGTATAGGTTCATAGGTTCATAGGTGGTACTAGGCTACCATAACAATTCCCTGGCTATTGCCACAAATATTCCCACAAATATTTATTTTCCTGGACCTCTGTCTAGAAGGGATACTGATGTGATCCCTGGGGTGAATTTCCTATCTCCCATCCAATCATCAAGGTTCCTCTTGAAGAGGGACATTGAGGTATGGGCAGCCTATTCCAGAGTATGGGGAGTCTCTGGGTTAGGAACCTATCCCTCCAGCATGTTCTATTCATTGTGATGACAAGGTTAAGATCCTTGGAGCATGTGGCTCGGAGGGATTGGGATTTCTTTAAGTGTAGCATGTCCATCCAACAACTCTGGGTTTGGCATGTCCTTGTATGTTAGGCAGGAATTGCCTCTGAGAAGGTGATATGCAACAGATTATAGCTGGAGTTTCTTTAGACGGTCAACATAAGGCATCTGCTTTAGGCCTGTGATTCTTTTTGTGAGGTATTTCTGCAGCCTTTCTAGTTGTTGCAGATGTCTTGTAAGGTACATACCAAATGGAGCATTGTATTCTATAATGGGTCTAATGAGGGATGAGTACAGAGGGACAATGACCTCCTCTTTTCTAGATGAAAAGCCCTTAGTGATGAGGTGTGCCACGTAGATAAATTTTCTAACTGTTGTGGCTATGTGGTTATCAAAGGTGAGACCACTGTTCCCCTGTGTCCCTAGGTCTCTTATCAAACTTTCAGTGGTTAGTGTACTGCCACCTATGTGGTAGTTCACAGGTATGTGTTTTTTTCCCAGAGGGAACGACTATACATTTATTGGCATTTAGCTTGAGCCCATGGCTCTGGCACCAGGCATCTGTTTCGGTAAGGCCCTTTTGTAGTATATCCACATCATTTGGGGATTCAATAACGGCTCCCAGCTTGCAATCATCTACAAACTTTGTAAGCCAGAGTCCCTTAGTGTTGGCCTGTACTTCAGGGAAGTAGATGCCAAACAAGAGTGGTCCCAGGACAGAACCCTGCTGTACACCACTTGTCACTTGTCTAGAGCTGGATTTGGAGGTGGCTACTTTTACAATGTGTGTTCTGTCAGTAAGCCAGTTTGCAACCCATCGAGTGATGTAGGGATTAATGCCCAGTTTAGTAAGTTTATCTATTATTCCAGAGTAGGGGATAGTGTTGAAAGCCTTGGTGAGGTCCAAGTAGGCTGTGTGAACCACCTTACCCTCGTCCATGGCTCTGGAGACTGATTTGAAGAAGTCAATCAGATTCAGGAGGCAAGATCGGCCCTTCACAATCCCAAACTGGGCAGGGTCCAGTGTTTGAAGGTTGCTAATGTATTTTTTTATAAGTTCCATGATAATACGTTCCATGGTCTTGCAGATCAGGCTCATTAGACTGATGGGACGGTAGTTCCCGGGATCCAAAGTGGATCTCCCCTTGTGGAGTAAGATGACTGTAGCTGTGTGCCACTCTGTGGGCACATAGCCTGAGGTGATGCTATGATTAAACATGAGACATAGGTGAGGTGCCAGTTCATTTTGTAGTTCATGTAGTACACAGCCCGGGATGTCGTCTGGTCCCATGGATGCTGTATTCTTGGCTTTGGAGAGTGTGGTTTTTACCTGAGTGGCCATGATTACCGGAATTTGGCATTCTTTTGGTATTGATATGGGCCCTTTAAGGGGTGAGAAGGGGGTGAAGTTGGCACTGAATCTATTTGCCAGGATATTGGCAATATCCTTGGGATCAGTATATCTAGTGCCATTCTGCTGTAGCTCAAAGCAGATCTGAGTATTGCCATTTATGTTCTTGATATAGCTATAGAATGCCTTGTGGTTGTCTTAGGAATCTTTGGCAATTTTGTTTTTGTAACTAGCTTTGGAAGATTTTATGAGGGATCTCAGCTTTCTACTGAGGCTGGTGAGGGAGTTTTTTGAATCCTGGGTTCTTCGTCTTTTCTGCAACAATTTCTTCCTTCTGTTGTACAGCTTGTTTATGGCAGGGGAACACATGATTGGCTTCCTTTTTCTGGTGGACAACGTCTTGGTTCTATTTAGTATAGCTCGGTCCATTCACAAGTGAATGTGCTTGTACAGCACCTTAGTGTAGGATTCAGGAGTTGAACTTCTAGGGTAGTTGAAATCACCCAGTATTAGGGTGTTTGGTTGTATCTTAATATTTTCCAGTATGTTTAGAAAGGTGTAGTGAGAATCTTGGGGCATGGTGGGGGATCTGTAGCAAGCTACAATTTGTATTGCAGTCTTACCTAGTGTTAGTTGCACCTGGAGAATTTTAGATGCATTGTGTTGGGCAAACAGCCTGGAGGTGTGAATATCTTTGGTGAATTTGGACACTCCTCCACATTTAGTGTCTTGGTCCTAGTTTGGTGACCGAATAGTGTGGTATGAGTTGTAGCCTGGTATTGCAGGGGTGCTCTCTGGAGCTTTGAACCAGGTCTCAGTTACTGCACAGATATTGATGTTCTCATTTTTAGGAGAACCCCAAGAGAGTGCATCTTGAGGTTTAGACTTCTAGCATTGAGTAGCTTTACCGTCAGATTTTGCTTGCTTGTACCCATTACGGTGGTAATTTTGTCCTTTGCACCTTGCCTAAAAAAGTCACTATAGGGGTGGCAAGAGCCTTAGGCAGTAACCTGAATCACAGGGGCAACAGGTGCAAACCAGCTCTTGCAAAGCATCATGGTTTGTCGATCATGTCGTCCCAGGCAGACAGATACTGGATCCCCCTTAAATGACACCAGAAGCTTAGCCAATTATTGAAGTCAGTCATTTTGTCCTTATACTGTGGTATCATTCTGGGTGATGGCAGGTTGCTACGCAGGGCTAGGGTCATACCTGCCTGGGCTACATGATCCCAGAGCTCTTCTATGTCTCTTTTCATGTAGTCCAGGGAGGTATGTCTCAAGTCATTCACTCCAACATGGACAATGACAGAGTCAAATTTGTACCTGTTGTGGAGTGACTTGAGTGCATGCATTATGTGGTGGATCCTGGCACCCGACAGGCAACTAACTGTAATTTTCTCCTTGTTTAGCCTAGTGAGTGGGACATCAGTGTGCCTGACTATAGAGTCACCTATGACTAAAGTGTTGGGTACGTTGTCTTGCCTTAGGGGCTGCTATTGGGTGGCACACTGGTGTTGTGAGCAATGCGACACTTCAGTTTATTTTGGGGGTGGTGTTTGTTTGCGTTTCAGCTTTGGAGGTCCTATGGATCTACTTCAGTAGATCAAACTTTTACAAGGTCAAACCACATATGGCAGAGACCATATGTTTGAACTTGTAAAAGTTCAAACCACATATGGCCGAGACCATATGTCAAACACTGAAGAAAAAAGAAAAAAAAACAACGAAAAACAAAACTAAACATCTGTAGCAGGGGAGATACTCCCCCCTGCACCCCCCACATGGTGGTTTACTTTCAGGGAGGCTGCAATGGTGCAGCAGTTAGCATTGCCACCTCACATCAAGAGGTTCTCCAGTTTGATTAATGGCTGGGGCACCTTCCATGTGGAGTCTGCATGTCCTCCATTTGGATGCATGTGTTTCCTATGGGTTCTTCAGTTTACTGACACATCCCAAAAGTCATGCTGCAGGTGGATTGGACACTCTAAATTAGCCCTAGGTATGTGGAGTGTGTGTGTGTGTGTGTGTGTGTGTGTGTGTGTGTGTGTGTGTGTGTGTGTGTGTGTGTGTGTGTGTGTGTGTGTGTGTGTGTGTTTTTGCTTTCTGTGGAAGGGTGGGCACCAGGCCGGCAACTCAACACAGTAAAACTTCACTACAAAGTGTTCTGAGAACCATTGTTTCACTGTTGTGACCCCTAATGGGAAAAGCTGAAAGGAGAAGAAGAAGAAGAAGATATATGGTTTACTATCAAAATGTGGAATGGCACTTATGCAAAACTGGAATGGATGAATGCGTCTTTTCCAGTTTGCATAATGTCATTCTGAAAATGTTCGAATGCACATTAGTGAATGGTAGTGTACATTCGCTAACGTGCATTTGATGTTCTGATAACAGATTGCACTAGAGTGCAGATTGGGAAATTTACCCTTTTCCTCACTGTAGTGCAATCTTGGAGTTGAATATATAATTTGTAGGGGGTGTGGAGGGCACAGCCCCTTCAAGGGGGGTGCAGAGGGGCTTCCCCTCCTGCAAAACTGGAAACACTTGTGCTGTAGATGTACAATTCATATGGCAGCTTCATTAGAAATGTCTGAGGGTCACAAATGTCTGAGGGTCTGACATCACCTCCTGACATTTTGAATTTAGTCAAATTGAATGCGGACACCATGGTGATGATTTTCGACATTCTGTTAAAGTAACATTGCTAAATTCGGAATGTCAGTTCGATCATGTAAGTAGATTTTTTTTTTTTTATTATTTTCAACTTTTTGATAGTAAACCTATATATATGGGTCTTCTTCAAAGAACTGAAATTTCACAACATTGAACCTCTGATCATTGAAGACCAGATGATCAATGTTGTGAAACATCAAACACTGTGAATGGAGATCACTATACAGTGTGGAACGAGAAATTTACCATTCTCTTCACTGTAGTGTGATCTCGGAGTTGGTACATTTAAGTAGGGGGGGGGGGGTGAGCCAAGTCTCCATGGAGGACAATACTTCTTGCATTATCTGTTGGAAATGTGACAGGTTATTAGACATATGTATAAACTTAGAGTCATCAGCATATTGGATTAATAGGGCTTGATAAGAGCAGTGTGGAAGTCATTTATGAAAATAGTGAAAAAGAGGGGTCCGGAATGGATCCTTGCAGGATGTCTGTAAGATTTATTACACAATCTTTTGTTTCATATGTGACAACACATTTCAATCAAACTGATAACCTTGGAAGCTTATTTAGTTTCCAAAGCCTGCCAAGTTACTTTGTCTGTCACCATCACCGAATGATGTCACATGTTTTGCTTTTATTACCACTTCCTCAGACCATGTTTTTGGTACATAGTCAATGACATATGAGAGCTGAAATATATCATGAGATTATACTACCTTTTAGTTCAATTGACCTTATGGATTCAGATGTACTCCGTTACACTTTCCTTAGACAACATTTCTGTGAAGGTCAGGATTAGAAAATGATCTAGTTTATGTTAATCTTGTTCTGATTTTGTTAAAGTGACTTTTTGTTGAAGAATTATGACCAGTGACTACAAGATAAGACATACACCTTGCTCTTGGTTATGACATGGATACATTTTGGAAGATAAGAATACCTCTCTTGGTGCAAATCATAGGGTGGGATCCAGAAAAGTCTTACACTAAACTATTCTGAGAATCTGGTGCAATTAAAGTGATCGTATAATGTTTTTGAAATATTTAAAGGGACAATGTAACAAACAGAGATCATGTGTAATACACATATGAACCTGCAAAATTCACTACACAGATTTATGGATAAGGCACTAGTGCAGTGTATGCTGGCTTTGCTTACATTATGGTTATAAAGACACGCACACATCTATCTATAATCTATCAATCTGTCTATGTATCTATCAATATGCATGCTTTTGGGTGTATGTGTAATATGCACAGAGACAATTACAATATGTATATAAAGAGATAGAAAACATAATCTAAAGGAAATTAACAGTGATTCCTTTTCCTTGCAGCCACTGAGATATGAAACTACTTGTGGATGGGGTGGCTATGCAGCATACTGTCATGGGCATTTGTGGACAGTAAACAGCTCTTCATGATAAGAATGTAACATACCTGTGGACAAAATTCATGTGTAGAAAAATATATAGGAGTGTTCAGAAATGTTGCCCAGAACAAATATTATAGTGGCAATATTGTCATCTACATAGAATGATTTCCAAAGGAAGCTTCACAAATGCAATATTGTAATATACAGCTAGTATCTTCCATGCAAGTCTTCAACTTCACCACACACATAGCAGGTGCACTGCAGTTATGTACATATTAAACATAGACCTGAAAGTATGATGTGACATAAAATGTGTGGCCATATGAGGATGTGCACTGGCATGCACCTGAACCACACGGTTTAATCAGTTATACCATGTGTATGGATGCAAAGATTTTAGTTCCTCTAAATGATTTACCCCCAAGCAAATAATAAACAAAAAAACAGAGTAGTAGTAATATACAATGATGGGGTGTTCAGCTCAGAAAGGCTTGACCTAAATAATGTACTTACCTTGATTTCGCTGTTTTTTATGATCCTGGCAGTGCACTATGAGGGAAGGATTGGAGAAAAGTATATCACATTGAAAGACAAAAGATACCTTAGAAACCATCACAAAATTGCAGCACACTACTGCAACAAACATTGTTGAAATGAAAATGACAGTTACAGACCACAATCAACTGCTGACTGTCATTCAGCAAACCTTACACCAACAGCAACAGGATATAAAGGAACAGCACTTGGAGGTGGTTGGCTTCCTACTTATTTTATTGTTTTTTTTTTCTTGTTCACCTTTTCATTTGTGGCAATAGTAAGATGGTTAATGTCTAAGAACTGAATATAGGAGAGGGTGCAATTATTGCAGTTGTCACAGGGGGTGCTGGAATACATATTTACTAGGACTAAATTCCTATCATTACAAACTGGGAGAATTCTTAGTTTGTGCCGAGCCCATTAGCAATATTATTTTGGTTGTGTCAACAGCACTCTAATAGCAGTAACCTTACTTTCTATTTTCTATTTTAGTACTCTCTGTGTGTTACTGTACATGGTACATACTAGATGTCTTGTGTTTTCATGTACCACCCAGTGACTAAAAATTACCTACACTGTCTAACCATGTTACCCTTAGTGTACTTATCTTGGAGTGTAAAAGGGATATTAGCAGGATACAAATCTGAATCTGTAATTGTTTGGGTATCTAGATACAAACCAAAATTAGAAAGCACCATGACAGGGAATATAGGCTATTAAAGTTATGGAAAGGATACATATATTGTGGTGACACAAACTCTGCAATAGATGGGGAAGCACCCTTACTAGCTAGATCTTTTAAAAACAACATGCTTACACTACAAAAAACATTAGCAGTAGATGGATGATGATAACATTTCAATGGCAAAATCTCTCATTTTGGGTTACTAATATGTATAGCCCTAATAATGACTAAATACATATGTGGTTAAGAGTTGCTAAACGAAGTGGAGGAGCATATATCTGATTATGATCAAATAATACTGGGGGTTGACTTTAATGCAGTTTAGGATGAACAGGTAGATAGAATCTCTAAAGGTATTAACAGGACACCCAAAGTAAGTAACCTACTGAAAGAAATGTATCAAATGTAGAATCTTAAGGATAACTTGAGATGTTTTAATCCTTTAGATACACATACCATAGTTACACTGCAGGGACAGCAAGTAGAACTGATATGTTTGTAACCTTACAGACTCTTAATAAAACAGTGAGTTTAAAATCATCCCAGCTAACATGTCAAACCATAATGTTATATGTATGTCTACTGACCTTTCCATATTTCTTGTGATTAATTCTTCATGGAAGATGGACCTTCTTTGGCTCAGACATAGAAATAAATATCTCATCATGGGTGAAAGCTTTTTTTAACAACAGCAGACCAGAATTACATAAAATTGAGTCAGGAATGGTTACAATTTAAGTTACAACTTGCTGCATGATGTAAGCAAATTGCAAAGGCCAGTAAGCTTTTGACCAGTAAGTATCTAGCAGAGCTGGATGATCATATTACCTGTACATAAACACATGAAAATTGTCATTTCACTGATAATCTAGTCCACACCACAGGCAGAATTAGCAGGGACAAAAGACACAGATGAGGATTCTGAGAAAGAATCAGCAGCTGTGGATGATCCTGGCAAACGAAGAAGTGCACAATATGCTATGGCCCTGGCTAAGAGGTGGAGCATAGATCTCACACACACACACACACACACACACACACACACACACACACACACACACACACACACACATGCACACACTCTATCTACCAAAGCAAACCCATGTGAAAATAACACCCACATGCATGCAGATATTATCATCCACATCGGTACATGAGCAAACATTCTTACAGAACTATAAAAAACAGAAATATAACATTAATACGCAAGATACAAACTAGGGAATCTGTCATCCAACTGATTAACTTGAGAAATTTATACTGACCAATCACATATGCTTGGCCTGTCCAATACTGTGCATCACGCATAAAAATTGTCCATCTTCGACACCGCAACAGTGACCAGAGCAATCTTAGCATCATTTGCACAAGGTGCAGAGCAGGCGTTAATTCATAACTACAATGACTGCATTACTAAGAATGCTACTAAAATACAAGTAGGATCACAACTGATATAATATTAATTTGAACTTGAGCAGAATAAAAAGTGCAAATCAAAACAATACCTTTGATTAAAACAAGCATCTGACTAAGCAAACATTAACTATCCACTCTATGCATCAGACATAGGCAAACCTAAGTCACAAAGAAGTGTACAAAGTGCAGGGTACAGTCATCATCACTTGCAAAGGGTGGGGTATGGGGGTTACAAAAGGGCAAGCCTGACACCAAAGAAGAGTGTGTGTGTGTGTGTGTGTGTGTGTGTGTGTGTGTGTGTGTGTGTGTGTGTGTGTGTGTGTGTGTGTGTAAGAGAGGGCTAACAGCAAGTATGTATTCAGGGCCAGGAGCAACAGATGTGAGTCATTCAATATTAATGATTTATATACAAATGAGTGTGTAAGGTGGCATGAACAAGATCAAGGAACAACAAGGAACTCAATCACAGCACTTGTGCTAGCTCTACATGCTAGCAACCTGGACAGGTGTGAACTATGCATGGTAGAGTATTCAGTTCACCACCACCATCACCCCAACTATGTGAACTATCTCTGCAAGGTGTTGCACTACTAGGTCCATGATGCTGGCTAGAAACTGGGATGCTACCACAATGTGAATAATGTCTGCTGGACTAGTTCTACCCACATCTATGTCCACATCTATGGCCATGTGGTCTGTCATTTCTGGGTATGGACATCTCAATCACTGATGGAGCACTGCAAGTAGTGCCACTACAGGAGTGAGATTTGGCATGGCTATGTCAGCTAATACCTGAATGGTGTAGCATAGGCCCCACTGGCTGGGGGGCCTGACCACAGCATTAATTTAATTAAAATTAAAAAAGTAAAAATTTCATATGAGTTTTTACTGATTTGTTACATCTGTGTGTGTGTGTGTGTGTGTGTGTGTGTGTGTGTGTGTGTGTGTGTGTGTGTGTGTGTGTAATCCACTTGTTAGAAGGGGCACTTTAGTTAATGAACATGCTCAGACTCAAACCCTGTACCCTATATATAGGTGGCAAGATCCTTAATCCAGTTAGCTAAAATGTTCTGAAATGAGTACTTTTTCATTTATTGGTTCATACATTTTGTTTCACTGCTTAATGAAAAAAATGTTCAAAAGTACAGATTTAAAATCCACTCAAATAAATGTTGCTGTTTTAACAAGAAATACATGAAATCAGGAAGGTGACTCAAATAACACATGCACTTAGGCATGGTCCTAAACATTTTCAGAGGGCCCATGGTTTGAAAATACCCCAGGGATCAAGGTATACTTAATCCACCACTGGTTGAGTGTGTTTTCAATGTATATGAGTTCCAGTGGATTTTAAATGACTGTGCGATTCAATGCATTTTCAGTGAATGTAAGCTTCAAGGGATGAGACATTTACTGTTGCTAATACTGTCTGTTTTCAATGTTCAACTGTTTTGTTGACCACCAGTGTTTGTGCTATAAAATTTGCAAGCAAACAATGTTAGGAGTGTAACATGTAATAAATTCATCTTTGGTGCCTAAGGTTGTGGTTGGTGCCTAAGGTTGTGGGTTCTACTCCACGCAATGTAGACAGATGGCTGAGACAGCAGTGCAGTATAAGACAGGTGCTGCACTCCTGAGTGTGTTATCCTTTGAATGAGATGTTAAACCCGGGCCCCATCTGCCTGCATTGGTAATTGGAGCTCCAAGATCTTTTCTCTGAGCTAACAAAAAGAGTAGGGGTCTTTTATTTAACACAACATAAAGACATTATTTATATATTTACAAAATGTACATATTTACAGGCACATATTTACACATTTCTATTTTTTTTTACTATTTATCATTTTTCTTACAACTTCCTCATTATTAATATTCCATAATTGTCCTCCACTTCTTCTTCCACAATCATAATCTAATTTTTCGTAATATATCTGACAAAATACATTTTCCATAAAACAAACATATTGTTACATAGCACTGTTGTGATTTTACAGGGTTAGGATGCTAGCTCGGCACTCAACCATCATCTGAAGGTATATCATACACTCATGCACAGACTCACACCTTGGGCCAATTTAGTGTCTCCAATCCAACTACTGCATGTCTTTGGAAGGTGGGAGGAAACTGAAGCACCCAGAGGAAACCCACGCAAATGCAGGGAAGACATCCAGACTCCACACAGAAGGCACCCCAGCCAAGGGTTGAACAGGAGAACCTCTTGCTGTGAGATGATAATGCTAAAAACTGGACCACTGCACTGCCCTTATGTCACTTCTTCTTCTTCTTTCGGCTTTTCCCAGTTAGGGGTCGCCACAGCAGATCACCTGTCCGCTCATGATTGGCAGTGTAGTTTTACAGTGTCGAGTTGCCAGCCCAGCACCGAACCGTCCACAGAAGGCAAACACACACACCACTCACACCTGGGGTCAATTTAGAGTGTTCAATCCACCTACAGCATGTCTTTGGGATGTGTGAGGAAACCGGAGCACCCAGAGGAAACCCACGCGACCACAGGGAGAACATGCAAACTCCGCACAGAAGGCACCCCAGCCGAGGATCAAACCGGAGAACCTCTTGCTGTGAGATGATAATGCTAAACACTGGATGACTGCCCTGCCCTTATGTCACTAATATTCTGAAAAAAAAAATTCTAAACACAACTTTTTCCAGAGATTCCCCACTCTTTTATATTTCAAAAACATACCCTGTTGTCTCTTCCTCACCACAAAATAAACACATACTCTTTCAGCTTTCATTTTATATGGCATATTCACCTTTACTGGTAATTTCTTTATTACCAGTCTCCTTAGGAAATCCTAACATTCTATTATCTTGGTACACCACTTTTTCCATACTTTAATGTCTTTAATCTCATCTTCTGATAAATTTTCCCATGGATTTACATAATAAAATGGTTTCATCATATTATTAGTCTACTTCCTTCTATCTTTCTCTATATCATCAGTTTTTATTTTCCATGTTAGTATTTTTCCTCGATAATTTCTAATTTCTTCCTTTACATATTCTCTTTCTCTTTTTCTTATTCTCATCATCTCCCATAACTTTTTGTACTTATATTTAAACATTCCTTTAACTACTTTAATACTCTAGACTGCAACCCTAATCCCTTTTCATGGTTCACTCACATACAACACTCCTCTATTCACTGAGTTTAATCTTGAATCCAATATGAAAGAAAACCCCGATTGCACAATTTTTTTTTCATATTTTTCTGAGATCATATAAACTTTTGACATATATCCTATTTTCCCATTAATACAGAATTCATCAGATAACCTTTTTTTCTGAATGCAAATTCAATATATTATTGATAGAAGAGATATTTCTTTCATTTCTTTTATGATACCCTTCCATTGCATCATAACTACATAATTTTTTCCCAAATTTTATTTCTACCAAAGACATTTCATTCATTGAAAAATACACACCCCCAGTTTTGATCACATCACCCAAACCCTTACTTTTATCTTTATTCAGCATCACTCCCACTTCCTTCAAACTTCCTTTAAGACAAACCTACACATCCCTCATCCATATTTCATTCTTACCAACTACAACTATATTGTTTGTGTACGTACAAACTACTAGAATCACCACATTCTTTTGCATCACATCTCTATCATCTTTCATTTTATAAACTACTTCACTCACTGTTGCATTCATTACCAATGCATACAAATTCCACTCACATGACATCCTTGTCTTATACCACACTTCATGCATATTTCTTTACTCAGTAACCCATTCAGTAGCACTCTCGTTCTATTATTTTGATATGCAGACATACACACTCTACTAATTCTTTTTTCTATTCCACACTTCTCCATAACATCACACAAAGCATAATTTTCTACTGTATCATATACCTTGCTGATATCACTGTTATAAGTTTACCTTGCTGATATCACTATTGTAAGTTTCACATCCTGCCTTTACTATATCATTCACAATTTCTCTCACTACCAATAACAATCCTTGACATCCCTTCTCTTTTATCTAATATCATTCCGTGAATATCAACTGGCTATCTATCACTAATGACAGCTCAAAAATCAACATTAATTTATATGGCTTTTCTCAGCTTATCCCCCACCCAACCCATTCTAACAATTCTAATACCTCTCATACCCTAATAGACTGGATACTAGTATCCCAACCTTTGAAATACCACAACCACAAACCTTACCAGACTGTCTAAGTGACCACTCTCCAGTAAAGGTTACTAGGTTCTCTCCCCAATTGTCTAAGCCACTCAGATACATGACCTGTCACAAACTATCAAACTTTAACCCTAACACACTTAACACCCTCCTCTCAAAAGTTAACTGGGATGTTCTAAAATAACTCCCCTTAGAAGAAGCTGTCCTTCGCTTCAACTCTATCTTTCTCAACATACTAGACTCTCTAGCTCCCACTTGTACTATATGCATCAAATCTACAGTGTCACCCTGGCTGTCCAAAACTACTCTCAACCTTATGAAAAATAGAGATAAGCTTTGGAAAATCTGGTCCCAAACTAAACTTCCTAAAGATCTGCAAAAATACAGAGAAGCAAGGAACTTAACAAAGAAATATATAAACAAAGACAAAAAGGAATTTTACTATAACCCTCCTACTGCACTAAAAAACAACTCAGAAAAATTCTGGCACTCAACTAACCAAATATTCCACCCAGGCAATCCCTCTCCCCCTAACCCATCCCCAGACAAAACCTCACTAGAAATTGCCTCCCTATTTAACTCATACTTTATTGACAACATATCCAAGTTATTAAAGTCTAATACTCCATCTACTTCAAATCCTCCTGTCACTAATCCTCCTTCAACCTCACCTCCCTCCAACTCCTTCTCTCTCAAACCAATGCCAACTTCCTTTATCAAGTCTTAACTATCCAACTTAAAACCCTGCTCCCATCTACAGATAAAATGCCTCCTAACTTTCTCCAACTTGCATCAGAGTCTCTTGCCCTACCAGTATCGATTCTAATTAATTGCTCTATTGCAGAAGGAGAAGTCCCAGCCATATGGAAGCAGTTTCATACCCTGCCTACACACAAAGATGGCAACTCCTCTGATATCTCTAATTTCCATCCAATTGACATCCTGTCCCCTCGTTCCAAAATCTTCGAAAAATGTGTTCACAAGCAGGTCATGCAATATCGTACTAGGCATAACCTTCTAACTCCTACTCAACATGGACCTAGACCTAGACACAGCACTACCACAGCACTTCTATCCTTTCTCCACACCGTCTCTCTTATCAGGGACAACCACAAGTTGGTTTCTTGCCTATTTCTGGATATGTCCAAAGCATTTGATGCTGCATCTCACCCTCTTCTCTTAAACAAATCACAAGAACTAAATTTCTCACCCGAAGCAGTTTCATGGTTCTCTAGCTACCTCTCCAATTGCTTTATTTTAGGGCCTTTACTCTTCAATATTTTCACTAACAATCTCTACTCTGCCTCCCCCTTGACTTCTCTAGTTCAATATGCTAATAACTCTACCATCACTACAATTGCCAGCTCCATCTCTGACCTACATTCTGCCACCCAAACTGCCTTTAACTCAATAGAATCCTGGCTTACTGACAATCAACTCATACTCAATCCAAAAAAAAAAAAAAAACTGCTACTGTTTCTCCCAAAAAATCTATCCTATATCAAATCTACCTTCTCCATACTATCTCTTAACAACACCTCCATACAAGTAGAATCCTGCACCAAACTCTTAGGAATAACCATAGATGATCAATTGAAGTTTGACATACATATCAGTAACTGTATCAAAAAAGCCCATCAAAAACTAGGACTACTTTACAGATCAAGGAAATTTCTTTCCTCTGACGCCAGGATTACACTCGATCAATCATACCTCCTAACCAGTCATATGTATGGCTCCCAGATCCTTACTAATCTTGACTCTACCCTTCTGACCAAGCTTGAAACCTCCTATAATAAAATAGCACATTTTGCAGCAAATCAAAACTATAAATCCCATCATTGCATCTCATTAAAACAAATGGACTGGTTAGAACTACCTCACCATCCAGAACTCTCTCAACTCTCCATTATTCACTCTATCCTTTACTTGCCTTCTTTCTGCCCAGCACTTGCTCCACTAATTTCTTATTACTCTCCCTCCAGACAACTTAGAAGCTCTAATCAAAACTTACTCCAAATCTGTAAACCCAAAACTAAAACTGGATGTAAACTGTATAGCTATCAGCCATCAATGTCCTGGAATAAACTACCTCAAGAAGTATGGTCCCTTACTAACACAAAATTATTCAAAGCAGCATTAAAAGGCCACCTCAGAAATCATTGGTACTGCCACTGTACTCAGCCACCATAAAATATATACATATTTTCCTTCTTTCTCCCTCTTCAATTCTACCATACTATTCCACTGTACATCCCTACATTCCCTTACAATATAAAGCCTTTATTCTAAACTACTGTTTAATCAAATTGTATCGTAAAGACTGTAAGTCGTCTACTTTTTCTGTTGTGATTGTACTGTATAGACTGTTTTAGAGTTCTTTATTTTTGTTTCATTGCTTACACTATTTGTTAGAATAAGCTGTAGCATATTAATACTTGACTGCTGTATTATTTTTATCTTATTTTACTTGTATTAAATGGAGCTTTTCTCACCAGGTCACTGCTGAAAAAGGGCACCTGCCCAGCCAGTCTAATCCGGTCAACAAATGTAAAATAAAAATAAATAAATAAATAAATAAATATATCCCTCATCCTTCCTGTCATTTTTCTCTGTATTATTCTCATAAAAATTGTAAAATATGTTTTTTTAGTGTGATGGGTCTCCATTTTTTTATTTCATTCTTCTCATCTTTCTTCCATATACATTTTAATATCTTGCTGCATAACTCTTCATAAAAAAAACTTCCTTCAACCATTCATTCAGTATAGTTACAAAATACTGTCATTTCATCACCAATCAATTAATTTCTTTTGCATTCCATATTCTATACCATCTGGGCCTGATACTGAATAAACATTTACTTTCCAAAATGCTTCATACAATTCACTAATAATAAATTTCTTTTTCAAATTATTCCTTAACTTGTTCTGAATTTTGTTTAATTTCCATTCTCTCACATGTTCCTGCTTATACATATTTTCCATATGCTGTACTACTACACTCATCATTCTCCCTGATTTTTAGCTCTCCTTTTACATTTTTCATTCCTCTCATTATATTAATATTCTCCTTAACTATTTTACCCAAAGATACAGATACCTCATTCTTTCTCTCTTGTAAATAATATATCTGCCTAAATAGTAATACCTTATTTTTCCCAATGTCTTTTATAGGCTTCTTTTTCTATATCATAATGCTCTCTTGTGTTATTTGTTACATTCTCTAATACATTTCTATACATTTTTCCATAATTCACTTTCTTACATCATCCTTCCATTGAAAAAAAAAACACTTTTTATGCTACTTTTAAAATTCAATCTACCATTTAGACTAGTTTTTACAGAAGTTCTCCGTGCTTATATACTCCTTCCATAACTGCAATACTTCTCACTCTCCAATTTCATCCCATAATTTCTCATTTATTTTGTATTCCCTTTCCTATTTGAATATGCTCTGTACCTCCATCCATGTTGCTAAATGGTCTGAAAAACACATCACAGCTGTATTGTCATCTGCTATTCCCAAACTTTCCGATAATACAAAACAATTTTAGATCCAAGTGCCCCTTCTATAAATCCATTGACTTTTGCTTCATGCAGGTAATTAACCACATGTTATCACTTCTTGTATTTTTTACATATTTCCCTTTCTTTTTACATTTTTGAGTTAAATCACAAAGTCCTCTGCAATTATAATTTTCATATTAACCACCACAAAATCTAATATTTCATTAAACAGATTATTTTTCCTAGATACTTTTATATGTATATAATTCTGCAATTCTATAAACATGTTCTGTCCATCTCACATCCACAATGGTTAACCTTCCCATCCTTACTAATGTTATATTTAGTATTTTTATACAACACAGACACTCTAGAACAACATTCACTTCCTATCTTCCATATTATATTTCCACCCCACTATTTTACTCTCTGCAGTCTTTCTTCACTTTTCCGGAATCTTACATCCTCTAACAGCCATATTCCATTTAGGGCACCATTCCACTATCTATATCATTCTTGCAGTGTCAATAATACTGCTCACATATACTGAAAGTCCTCTAAAACTGCTGGTTTTCCTTAATTTTTATGTTTAGAAACAGAGCACAAAGGATTTGTCCAGATAAAATCACTTTAGCTAGCAGATCTAGCATACTTTCTTTCTGATACTGTCCCTGGGGGAGGAATGAAGACACCTTGTTGAAATTTCAAGTGGTTTATTCAGTTAAGTAGGTAGATGGATGCGTGTTCTTGGTTTAATGCTTTTTTTCACATTTCAAAACAGTATCCAACCTCCATTCTCCATTCTATAAGTTTCTGTCTTCTGTCTGTGTATCAGTAGGTGCTATGTAACATATGTGTATGGCTTTTATGGAAGCAAAGGCAAGTTTCACCAGGGTCTTGGAAGAGATAGTCAGAGTACTGCATGTCATGAATTTTGATGTACAAGACTGCTTGACTTGTATGAATTACTCCTTGGAGTGGATGAATGACACACTAGATCACGCAGTGTCTGTAATGGAATGTTTGCTGGGGGAGGTCAGCATCTATGTGTCCAGTCAATACATCCAGAGCTGGATCATGGTCAAATGGGTCCTTAGGCAGGATAACAGAATACCCCCCATAGCCATTCCGGTCTACCATTACTTGTCTCTTTAATCCCCATTTACCATAAATACTGTTAAAGCTGTCAGCATGTATACTATTTTATTCTTTACTTTTGAAATGAAGAGAAAGATGTGGATTTAATTTAAAACTTTTATTTATCCTTTGTTGACCAAGTTAGTCCCACTAGGCTAGTAGCCTCTTTTCAGGAAATACCTGAAGCTGTATTTATACTACTAGGTGAAATCTGGCTAGGGCATTGGTGAACTTTTCATTCTCTTTTGAGCTGCTATATAGTGCTAAAGGGCTCCTACAACAACAAGAAAGAAGACTAAGTGAAGCGGAAGTAGCAACATGGAGTAGGAGAGAAAAGCTATGCTGAGTGTGGAGGTGTAAAGTCAGAATATGGAAAAAAATTGTTTGATATGGAGCTTTGGAATGTAAACAAATATTCCTGTGTGATGGCTATTACAATTGAGCATCATTTAGCTGTTTCCACAGAGAAGGAAGTAAGCAAGTCTAATGAAGTGGTGCAGATAACAGAACTAGTGTCAGAAGGGCTTGCAGATGATGTTCTGTTAAAAATAACCAAGTAGGATGCTCCAGTTCTGCTGTTTCATGAAGTAAGATGAGAGAGAACTTTTTTGAAAGTGCTTAAGATGGCTATGTGGAAAATCAGGTGATACTGAAGCAGAGAATGCAGCAGTTAAAATTTATGCAGCAGTGACAGAAGATAAAACAGGAATGCAGCAACAAATTGAGAAGGTTCTGGTTTTGTGTCAGCAGACAACACAGTAATGAAAACATATGCAGCAGTGACAGCAGACAAAAATAGGAGAGCAGGAATAAAATGTAAGCAAAACTATTTTAAATTCATTAACATCTATGTGGTGTGGAATATCACACCTCTTACAGCCCACATGCATCCATGCATTCCAGAACATTTTCTGAAAAATTACTTGCCCTGAGAAAAATTGGCCGTTCGGAATTGCATGTCTTCATTATTTTCGACTTAGCATTCTGACATTTGGTGTTGTGGGATTCTTATATACTTCTATATTATATACTGTATATATATATATATATTATATATATATATTATATATATATATATATATATATATATATATATATATATTATATATATATATATATATATATATATATATATATATATATATATATATATATATATATATATATATATATATATATATATATATATATATGTATGTATGTGTGTGTGTGTGTGTGTGTGTGTGAAGCTGAGACTGGCAAAAATGCAAATAAGTGCAGGCATCACTAAAAATATGTTATAACTGATCTATATGAATGCACACAAGTAATACCTAACTGCAGTCCCCCCTCCACCCAAATGACAGCCCTCAACAGAAATTTAGAACTGTGTTACTCCAGAATACATGCCAATAATACCAATTAACCAAGTGTAGAAAATGATAATTTTACCAAAACATTTGCTTTCTATAATCAGACATCTGATAGCAATGCTAAGGACATGTCAAGGCAGAAAAACTTTTGTATGTAATATAACTCAATGTTGAGTGAAAAGCTGGGTGGAAAACGAATCAAGCTGCAAAACATGAACTAAGAATTGTTACACTCAGTGTAGGTTTATTGACACGACAGAGTTTGGAAGTGGATGATATCATGGTAAGGAAGATGCTGGACATCCTAAGTATCCAATCTACAAGATGGAAGGGCAGTGCAGTAAAGCCACTTGGCCTGAGATTAATAGTCAGCTTCTCAGGAGGAGGTGGACAGTCTATGAATGGTGTGGGAACTGTGGTGAGGGTAAGGCTTCAGAAGGCAGTGAGGCATGTCATCAGAATTAGTGACAGACACATGGCAATCAGACTCCAACATAATCTCTCTCTATGCCCCACAGTAGGGTTGTGATAGTAGAAAAAAAGAGTTCATTCAGACAGCAGTTGCATGACCTACTAGAGAAAGCAGGACAACATGAAATGATGATAATAATGGGTGACTTGAATACACATATTGGGAGAGACATTACAGGATATGAGGAAAACAAAATAATCCAAAATACTGCTACAGGTCCAGAAAGCAATGACATTCAGCAGAAAAGCCAGTCAGTCCTTCAGTAAACTTTATTTCAATAAAAATAAATAAGTGCTTTTATTCACTCAAACCATATGTGAACGTCTTCAGACTCTTCACCCATAGTAACAGCTTTGTTTAAAAAGACTCCAGTAACAGGATGCAATCATTACATCACTTCCTCAAGTATCTTAAAGGTTCAGCCACCCTTTTCTTTAAGACATTTTTAAAAACATTTTAGATATATATAAAGCAAAGACAGGTACAAGACCAAACTACCTTTTTAGTTATAAAACTCATTTTAACCCAAAAGGTAGTTAACACATTTGTAAAATATTACCTATCTAGTCAAAGCTTTTAATGCTAAAATAGGTTTCATACTGCAGCAGTCATTCAACCTTCGATAAAAATAGACATTAAAAATTAGTTGCCATACTAACCCTCCCCTCACCTTTACTGGGACATGATCAATGACCAAATATTTAAAAAAAAATTATACTCATTCATATTCACATATTTAGCTAAGGCGTAACATAAATTCATTTTTTCAAAACAGTGTAGGAAACTTCTTTGTGTGGAAAATGTTCAATCCATATAGCTCTAGTTAATCACTGTATATTAATCAGATCAGACAATAGTAGTAGAAGTAGTG
This sequence comes from Protopterus annectens, assembly GCF_019279795.1. Lineage (NCBI taxonomy): Eukaryota > Metazoa > Chordata > Ceratodontiformes > Protopteridae > Protopterus > Protopterus annectens. Next base: position 986,723,411 of record NC_056735.1, on the reverse strand, counting down.
AAATATAACTCATCTTAAGTCAAAAAAATAATAAAAAATATATAATTTGAAATATTGTACAAAATTACTAAGTATTCGAAAGTAATCCAAGCAGGGCAGGCAGTCTGTTTCCAGTCGAAAATCCTTTATTAAGTACACAGGCAAGCGATCCAAGTAAAACAAAAATAACAGAGTAATAGTTTCCTCACAAGCTTTCTAAATATATATATATATATATATATATATATATATATATATATATATATATATATATATATATACATTTTATCAGGCAAGGGAGTGGTTTATTGTGCTGTAATACAAAGTGTTATTGGTACACATGTTAAATTCACATGCCTTCCACCATCAGGTTGACAGTCGAGCTGGTCCTGCCCTACTTAGTAGCTGGCATAATAATAGGACCCTTATGTACTTTAAATAAAATTTATAATGATGTGGCACCTCTTTTTTAACCAGATTATTAAGTAGATTAAGTCTGTGATTTTATCCACGACAATATACTACATGGCTGGAAATAGACCCACTGTACTTGTTTAGTGGGTTGTTTGAGACTTCAGGGATACCATGGAGATTACTTGTATAAATTCATTTTTAATACTATATTCATCTTCATAGATAAGTTCTCTAAGTTTCTGCTCAGTTTTTCCAACATAGAAAGAAGAAGTTCACATATGGTTTGACTGAACAAAAGCACTTATTTTAATTGAAATAAAGTTTACTGAAGGACTGACTGGCTTTTCTGCTGAATGTCATTGCTTTCCGGACCTGTAGCAGTATTTTGGATTATTTTGAAGGATATGAGGACTACCTGGGTCAACATGGTTGGTTCAACAGAAATAAAGGAGAGGCCAGTCGAGACTTCTGTCTGGTAAATGGCTTGAGAGTAGCCAACACATGGTTCAGAAAGAGAAACAGTCACAAGATCTCCTACAAGAGTGTCCACATGCAACTCAGATAGGCTTTCTTTTAGTAAGGAAAGGGCACTTAAGTAGAATCAGTGACTGCATCTCCATTGAAGCAGTCAGCTTGCAGCATAAACCACTGGTTGCCACAATCAGCTGCAAGTAGTGGTCAGAGATGGCTCTAAGGTCAACAGAGACCAGGCTGAAGACCAGGAAGTTGACTGGAGAGAAGGCATGACAGTTCAAGGAATTACTCATAGCCCTAGCACTTGAAGAAGAGGAGGAAATAGGTGGAGCTGAAGAAGAATGACAGTACCTCCAAACAGCATATGTGAAGACTACAGAACAGATATGCAGCTATGCCAGGTATGGAAATAAGGCACTTAAGGAAAGCTGGTGGTTGAATGCAGGAATCCGGGAAACCATCAAAAGAAAGAAGGTGTGGTGGAAAAAAGTAGGAGACAGAAAAGACAGACTAGACTAGGAAGGAATACTGGTTGGCTAACAAGGAGGCTGAGAAAGGAGTTGCAACTAGGTATTAGAAGCATTTATCCAGCTCCTGGAAAATAAGTAAGTAGCTGGCACAAATAAACTATATCAAGTTGCAAGGCAAAGATAGAAAGATAAAGAAGATAGATGCCATTCATAAGGGACGATAGCAACAACCTGCTCACCAGTCCAATGGACATCAAAGGCAGATGGAAGGAGTACTTCCAGCAGCTTATGAATGAAGAAAATCCCTCAGATTCTGTACTGCCCCATATAAAGCCTACAGTGAGAGAAGAGGAGGAGCTCACCATAGAAGAAGAAAGAACAGCACTAAGGAAAATGAAGTCAGGGAAAGCAGTAAGCTCCAATGACAGTCACAGCAGATATAATAAAGATGTTGGGTGGGATAGGGTATAAATGTCTACTGAGAGTACCCTTAACAGTGTGGAGAGAGAGCAGTATCCCAGATAACTGGATAACTGGAGAATAAGCATACTTGTGTCAGTGTTCAAGAACAAAGGGGAGATTCACAACTGTGGACAGTACAGAGGTGTCAAACACATGTCACATTTTATAAATGTTCTGGAAAGGATGACTGATAAACACATATGCAGAGTAGAAGAAAGTAAGATGGGAAATGAGCAGTTCAGATTCATATCAGGATGCAGCACAACTGATATGTTTGCAGTGAGACAGATAGTTGAGAAGAAACTATTTTATGGAAGCACAAGCCTTCCTAAACTTGGAGGAAGCATATGACAAAGTCCCAAGAAAGCTGATTTGGGCATTCATGATATGGTTCAAATTCCCAGAAATATTGTTAGAAGTACTGCAAGCTATGTACAAGGACCCAAATGACTCAAGTATAAACAGTGTTCAGTCTCACAGAAGAGTTCCCAATGGGAGTGGGTGTGCTTCATGGTTCAGCTCTGAGGACACTGCTGTTCATAGTGGTGATGGACTACATTAGCAAATAAGATGGAGGGGACAGATCAATACAGTTTTTGTATGCAGATGATGTGGTATTACAAGCAGACTCTGAGTAAGAACTTTAGCAAAGGAAAGGGAAATGGAATGCAAAATTAAATGTGCGTGGGTTGAAACTGAGTACAGGTAAGACAGTTGTTATAGCAACAAATTGGGAAATCAGAAAAAGCTGAGAACTGTGATAGAAAGGAAGATAGTGTAACAGGTTAACAGCGTCAAGTATTTGAGAGGGGTGGTTGAGGAGAAGAGAAGTCTGAATGAAGAGGTCAAAGCTGGAATTAGAGGGACAGCAGCCACCTGGCATAGACTGTCAGGTGTAGTGTATCACAGAAAAATGCCAAAGAAGCTGAAAAGTAAGGCATACAAAACAGTAGTGTGACCATTATTGCTGTATGGTACAGAAACCTGAGCAGTAAAGGCTGAGCAGTTGAGGAGGCTAGAGGTGAAGGAGATGAAGTGCCTGAGATGGGTAGCTTGAGAGCATGTGGGAGTTTATAACAAAGGACAGCTAAAGAGTTTGAGTATAAAGAGGCTCCCAATGCAGTTTGGGCTTTAGTGATGAATAGAAGGAGTTTGCCTTTAGAGCAAAGAGGTTTGGTAGGGTGGTAGTGTTGAAGCATGCCTTTTAGTGCCAGAAATGTATCAGAGTAGTATTATTAGAGTATGAGCTAGTAGTAGCTGATTATAGTGGAGGTGATGTGGGAGTTCAGTCTAATTTACTTGTTTAAGAGCAGAACAGTGATGAGTTCTTAAGGGATGATTTGCAGTAATCCTTGTTATTTTATTGATGCATTATTCCTGCTTTGTTTGTGTAGACATTTATAAGTTAGTAAAGAGTGGGGAGGAATACAGTAGGGTAGGTAGGAGCTAGGCTTTAGTTATGATTTCCCTGGTTCTGTCTGTTAGGTTGGGTTTTGCTCTACATAGGCTGACATTTTGATGTTTTATTTTAATAACAGCTTGGAAGTGTAGGTCAAATTTCAAACATTAATTGTGACTCCTAAGAGTATGTCACTAAGAACCTGTTCAACCAGAGTATTATTCAATGAAGCTATTTTGGCAAGAGTTTTTCTTTGTGAGAATGTTTTATGGTTTGAAAGTAGTGGTTTTGCTTTTTTTGGGTTAAGTATGAATTGTGACTTGTCTAGCCAGGATTCAAAAGAAGTAAAGGATTATTGAGTAATTAAGTTTTTGTAGGTTAAAGGCTGTGCAGATGACTGTATAGTCATTGGCATATTGTACAAGAATATGCATGCATGCAGGTAGTGTGTGGACCCTTTATACATATCTCAACCATGGATCCTTGTGGCACTCCTACAGTAATGGGTAGAAATGATGAGTTTTCATGATGCCATTTGACTTCTTGGAATCTATCTGTTAGACAGCTGTTAAACAAGGAGTGGGAGGTGAGGAAAGACCTAAAGAGGAGAATTTTAGTAATAGTTTATAGTGAGAGATGGTGTTAAATGCTTTGGACATATCTAAGAATAAGGAAGATACAGGCTTTTGGTATTTCTGTTTTTATTAATGGTATCACCAAAATGAATAAAGGGCAGTACTTGCCCTATAGTTTGGATGAAAACCATGTTGTCTGTTTTGAACAACATGAAGATGGTTGAAGATTGTTTATGTTAAGATATTGCATTAACTGGGAATGGATGCACTTTTCTAATATTTTAGATAATGGTGACAGGATGGCAATTGGTCTTAAGATGGAGTAGTCAGGAGAGGGTCTGATATATGCCTTCTTCCAAATAGTTGTGACTTGAAATTCTAGAATGGATCTGTTTATTAGTATGTATGTATATATATATATATATATATATATATATATATATATATATATATATATATATATATATATATATATATATATATATATATATATATATATGTATATATTGGATATGACAGTGCCTCAGCTACAATTTTTAGAAACTCATGAGAAAGGTTGTCTGCAGCAGAGCTTGTAACTTTTCATTTAGGAGACATTTTTTTATGGTGGAAGTAGACACAGGTTTGTGTGAGAAGTGAGCTTCCTGACATCAGAAAGGTTATTGATTATTCTCCTAAGTTTTGTTTTAGGAATAACCTTTCTCTTAAATGACAATTATGCCATCAGAACAACTTGACAGAGACTGCAGTTCACTCTGATCAAAAAGGGTCTTTTAAATGACATATTTGCAGAGCATTTAAATCTATTCTAAGAAACACCTCATTTTTGCAACCCAGCACTGGTTTTACAATAGTGATAGATTTTTATGCTGATTGTAAGAGTAAAGATCTGGTTTATTATGCAGACTGTACTGCCTGCAATGCCTTCTATGCTGGCAAAATGAATCATGCATTAAAAGAAAGGGTCATGGAGCATATAAACAATATTAAATAAAAAGAAAGCAACCATTAATTTTATGAAATCACAAATAAGAAACTGGACTGGTATTTCACAGCAGGAGAAAGGGCACATTGTGTGTATACTCCAAACCTGGCTATAAGAAAGCAACATAGACCTTTAATAGTAAATATACAATCTTACCAGCAGAAGGAGTTGATTCTGACAAAACTGTAGCAGAAGGACAAAATACTAAAAGTGGGAGATAGCAGAGTGTTTCTGGAGAATCACGTGAAAGAAAACAAAAGCTGGATAAATGCCTGGTATACACCTCAAGCGAAAAAAAAAAAAAAAAAAATGAAAAGACCAACGGTTAGACCACAGCTGAAGATAAAAATGGAATAATCCACATCAGGAAATAAATCACTTGCAGCTTCACAGTAGTGCCCCTTATAAAACCAAAAGTTGTAACTGAGATGTAGTAGTCAAGGTAGGAAACGGTTCACTTGCAGTTTCACACCACTTTATTAAACAAGAGTAAGCGTTTTCGCGATCTAAGTCAGCTGATCGCTTCTTCAGACTCATAAAAACAGTTAAAATGTTGGTATTTAAAATATGGTTCAACCAATGAAAACACATATAGAACTATGACATAGACTAATTAAAATTGCATACATCAGTAAATTAATTTGCCTTATATTCTGCATAAGATGAAATAAAATATACATATAACAGACACATTTTATGTAATAATCCATATTACTTAATGTTATAGTGGTCTGGATTTTAAAAAAGGTTTCAAGGAAACAGCATTGTTCAATCCAGGAGACCTATCTGCCTGAAGTAATAAAATCCATCTTTGTTCTGCTTCCTCTACCTTATTCCTTATATCACCTCCCCTCTTACTTTTATTTATTATTTCTAAAACCATGAAATTAAAAATATGTTTCCTATCTTCTTCTTCCACATGTTTTGCTAAAGCACTTGTGTCTTTTTTATTTCTTATATCTCTAAGGTGTTCAAGGATACGTTCTTTTAGACACCTATTGGTTTTGCCTATATAAAATGCATGACAGACAGTGCAGAAGCTGAAATAAACCAAATTTTGTGTTCTGCAGTCAGCATAAAAATCTATATCAATTATAAATCCTTGTGTAGGATGTTTATATGTAGATTTATTATATAAATAGTCACATGCCTTACAATTTCTGCAAGGAAAAGTCCCCTGCCTATCAGATAGGATCATTCTTTCATTGTTTCTGGATTTATAACAGAGTTGCCTTTTTAAGGACCTCTTATTTCTAAAAGAAAAGCTGGGTCTATCTTCTAACAATTCTCTCAAGTCAGGATCCGACAATAAAACATTCCAATTATTCTCAAAAATATTACAGAACCTTCTGATGTCACTTGAATAAGTTATAGGGAATCTAACTAATCCTAGAAAATAATGTCTTTATATTCATTGACAAGTTTTAACTACAGAAAGTTGGTGTAGCAATGGGCATGGCTTGTGCTAACAGCTACGCCAACTTAGCATTGGCTGCATGGGAAAAAGATCATGTATTAAGTGCTAGCAATAAATATGCTGGCAAAATTGAATGGTATATACGTTTTGTAGATACGTCTTCCTGTTATGGGATGGTACTAGTGAAGAGTTACAAGAGATGGTGGAGTACTTACATAGCACCACTGAATTTTTAAGATTCACTAGTCAACATTCCAGGGACTCTATTGAGTTCCTAGATGTTTTGGTTAAGAAGACAGCGTTAGATGAACTTACAACAGGAATGTATAGAAAATCTACATGGAGAAATAGTATCTTACATAAGACTAGTACGCATTCAACATTTGTACACAAAAATGTAGTGAAAGGACAATATATGAGAATAAGCCGCTTACATAATACAGATGAAGGCTTTGTGAAGACAATGACTATATTAGAGAAAGACATCTTAAACAGAGGTTATAGTAAGAAAGACATAAATGAAAGCTCTAAATATACCATTGAAAATAGGGATGGGAGATGTAAACCGCTCTTCTCAAATACTATAGAAGATGTTAAAAGCAAGGAAGGTCATGATTTTAAAGTTAGATTCCCTATAACTTATTCAAGTGACATCAGAAGGTTCTGTAATATTTTTGAGAATAATTGGAATGTTTTATTGTCGGATCCTGACTTGAGAGAATTGTTAGAAGATAGACCCCACTTTTCTTTTAGAAATAAGAGGTCCTTAAAAAGGCAACTCTGTTATAAATCCAGAAATAATGAAAGAATGATCCTATCTGATAGGCAGGGGACTTTTCCTTGCAGAAATTGTACAGCATGTGACTATTTATATAATAAATCTACATATAAACATCCTACACTAGGATTTATAATTGATATAGATTTTTATGCTGACTGCAGAACACAAAATTTGGTTTATTTCAGCTTCTGCACTGTCTGTCATGCCTTTTATATAGGCAAAACCAATAGGTGTCTAAAAGAACGTATCCTTGAACACCTTAGAGATATAAGAAATAAAAAAGACACAAGTGCTTTAGCAAAACATGTGGAAGAAGAAGATAGGAAACATATTTTTAATTTCATGGTTTTAGAAATAATAAATAAAAGTAAGAGGGGAGGTGATATAAGGAATAAGGTAGAGGAAGCAGAACAAAGATGGATTTTATTACTTCAGGCAGATTGGTCTCCTGGATTGAACAATGCTGTTTCCTTGAAACCTTTTTTAAAATCCAGACCACTAAAACATTAAGTAATATGGATTATTACATAAAATGTGTCTGTTATATGTATATTTTATTTCATCTTATGCAGAATATAAGGCAAATTAATGTACTGATGTATGCAATTTTAATTAGTCTATGTCATAGTTCTATATGTGTTTTCATTGGTTGAACCATATTTTAAATACCAACATTTTAACTGTTTTTATGAGTCTGAAGAAGCGATCAGCTGACTTAGATCACAAAAGCGCTTACTCTTGTTTAATAAAGTGGTGTGAAACTGCAAGTGAACCGTTTCCTACCTTGACTACTACATCTCAGTTACAACTTTTGGTTTTATAAAGGGCACTACTGTGAAGCTGCAAGTGATTTATTTCCTGACGTAGATTATTCCATTTTTATCTTCAGCTGTGGTCTAACCGTTGGTCTTTTCATTTTTTTTTGTTTCTGGAGAATGATTAGCCATTGTACACTAGGCAGAAGAGGAGTAAATTTATTCAAGTATTCAGGCAGTCAGATTTCAGCATTTTGGCATGTGCTGTAAATACGGTGGTATGTTGTATGGAAGACTAGATAGGTAGGTGTTCTAATCTCAGTCCCGCCCACTGTGTGTGCGTGTGTGTGTGTGTGTGTGTGTGTGTGTGTGTGTGTGTGTGTGTGTGTGTGTGTGTGTGTGTGTGTGTGCGTGTATGTATCTTTTCATTTGCATTGGTAGAGATGCAGATGTGAGATTGAGACTGCTGTACCCAGCTGTCTTCCAGGTATTCTTCCTGGAGGGATGTCATTTTTTGATGAGGTACTTGCTAGGGAGGTATTACAGAGGTTTGTCCAACAAAAATGAGCTGTGAAACAGAAGGATATTCTGCTTCTTGTTCTTCTGATAATAAAGACCACAGATAGACTGTACATTTGAAACCGTAAGGATTGATAAGACTGTACTGTACTGTAATTAACTGGAAACACTAAAATGAGATTGAGAACAAATGCTTTTAATTGGTAATTACCCAAACTTGTGCTGAACAGGTGCCAGTCTCTCCTTTACGGAACAAGTCTTGTATACTTTTCAGAATTAATTTTCCAAACACTGTAGTTCATTCAGTAAGGTTTTATTAGATGTTCACAATATTTGAATACTGTCTTCATTAGCAGTGCTAATAATAACAATGCTACTAAATATATCCAAAGTTTCTGCACATATCTTCTGATTGTCCTGAATGATGTAAACAGAAACAGTCTTTATTTGACCTGACTTTATTACTCAGGCTAGACTGTCTGTAATCTTTTCTGTAATGTCAGGTTGAATGAACTAACTAACCTTAACTGACTTTTCTAACTGTATGTGAAGTACATTTCAATAATACCAAAACCCTGTGATGCTTTACATGCCCTCTTAGCCTTGGTTCCCTTGGTTTTGACTCTTGGTCTTAAACTAAGATTCCATTAAGGAACATTCTGTAGTTGGCAAGATTGTATCTTTCCTTGAGAAAAGAACATTCTGTATTTCTGTATTTTCTGCATACTTTATGTTTATTTTCATTTCTAATAAACTGTTGGCCAGCAAGGTTATCCTTTTTATTTCTGATTTACTGTCTTTTATGCATAAATAAAACACTATTTCTAGGTGTATTTTACCCTTTAGTCTGTCTAATGTCTAATAACTACTTTAAAATGGAAGTCCCTAATCTAACAGAAACTTTTTCCACTGTTTCAATGAAAAATTTTGGAGAGAAGTAAGGGAACACAAGAGCTGACTAAAAGAGTCAAAAGTATGTTGGAAATGAAGCAGAGACATGATTTGGAAGATGAATATGAACAGTAATAAAACCAGTAACTTAATGTGGGATTAAAATGCAATAATTATATTTGTGAAATATGACATAACAAGAAAATCTGGAAATAGTAGACTTTTTTAGAATTTGTTGGATCTGGACTTTGGGGGACTCTAAAGTATATGCCCTACTCATGTCATTAATATTCCCAATATTTGGGAGAAGAAGAGAGGGGACAATGTTAACTCTAAGTAAACATTTTTCTTAATAGCACTATTTTCATAGTATATGTTTTTTTTTTGCATGCTGTAAAGTAAATTCTTCTCAGTTGTGTTTAAGTGTAATGGGGATTGTAGGTAGGTGCTGCTATTTTTTTTCCCTTTCTTTTCCCCTTATCTCTTTCTTCTTGTTCAGTTTTAAGAAATGTAGGCACTGAAATGTAAAATAAAAAAGCCTGGTTAAAGAGTATGACAAAAGACCAATTAATATGTTTTTTCTCATTCTGGAATGTGGGAATAACTGGATTAATGACCTTAGATCAGAGATTTTCAACCTTTTTAATCTTGTGGGGCACAAACTAATTGTATAAATCTTGTGGCACACCAAAAAATATATTATATTTTTTGCCTGACAAATAATAGGTATAATTTTGATTTTTTTGGAAAATCTTTTCCTCCTTTTTTACTTGCATTTAATATTTAATGACATATATGAGCTTGACATTATTTTAGAATGTCTTTTGTGCAAGGCTGAATTTTGGACAGGTGTACTCTTAAATCTTCTTCCATGGTTTCCAGCCACGATTTATTTTTTTCTTAATATCATTCATTGCAGAAAAGGTTGATTTGTACAAATATGACATGGAGAAAGGAAGAAGTATTTCTATTGCTTTGTTTGTAATATTGAGAAATTCACATTTAAGAGCTAACCAAAATGAAGTAGTAATGTTTATGTTTTAATCCTCTGTCATTTCTTATCTCTGTCAACTCGTCCTCTTCTGTAATATTTAAATTTGCCAGTTTGCAAGTATTTAAGATAAATAAATCTCTTATCCTTTACAAGGATGATATGTCAACTGAGGGAAAATATTTTTTTCAGTATTTATACTAAGTAATCTTAAAGTTTATAAAATTAGATCTCTAAGACTTCCATCCAGTTTCCAACTTTTCGTTAGTTCAAACATTTCTACTGCATTTTCTCTTCTGATTCTTTCTTCCTAAAACATTGTTTTTTCATTGAAAGCATTAATTTTGTTGGTGGAAGTAAGAATATTTTTCACAATCTCCTAGCATATTTTGTGTATTCAAAAATTGAAAAAAATCAGAAAGAAATGCACTGTATTGCATCAAAGCTCATCACTGATAAATCAGCTGATATTGTTAAGTTGTCAAAAAAACTTCCTCTTTTAGTTCATAAAAGTTTAATAGAATCTGACAATGAAATAACCACCTAACTTCTTTTTATTTATTTATTTTACATTTGTTTACTGGGAAAGTCAAACTGGACACAGGTCCCTTTTTAGTGGAGGCCCAGGTAGAAAAACTCCAGTTACCAGGATAATGTCAACATATACTAGCATGCACAGAGTTCCAGTTACATACATTTTAGCAGTTTAACAAACATACAGGATACTATATTTATGATAAATAATGCAAAAGTAGATGACATATGTTTCATTTCAAGGAAAAAAGTCCCATCATAACTCATATTGCTATAGTTGCAGTTGAAATAATCTAGAGGGTTATACACATACAGCTGGAGCTGTTTGAAGCTTTTGGGGTTGGCAGCTTATTCCAGATTTTAGGAATATAGTTAGAGAAGAGAGATTTCCCAGCTGTTGGCTTTGGTGGCATCTAGAAGATGTTGGTTACTGGAGTGAAAAGTTCGGGCTGAGGTGTATGGTTGAATGAGTTTTTGGAAAGAAGGGGTTTTATCGGGTTGGTGGAGAATTTTTTGGGCAAAGGTTAGTTGATTAATGTGTAGAAGCTTTGAGAATTTGAGTCAATTAAGTTGTTTTAGTGCTGTGCAGTGATGTGATCTATGTAAAGCTCCAGTGCAAATCTTGCGATTTTATTACAGCAAGATTTCAGTTGGTTTAAGTCCATTTTGTGGTGGTTGGTTAATACTGGGAAGGCATAGAGGAGGGTTGATAGGAGGTATGTGCAGGCTATGGTAACTTTCGTGTTATTTGTAAGAAATTGTTTGCATCTATATAGGAGATCTATTTTCTTCTAAACCTTTTTGATGGTTTGGACTATATGAATATCGAATTTCCGGTTATCAATTTCTACCATAAGCAGTTTAGTGTGAGTGCTTGGTGTGATCATAGTTTTGTCCCTAGAGAAGATAATAAAAGACTGGGAAGATGAGGGGAATCTGGTTGGGCTAAAAAGAAGGAGCTTAGTTCTGTTTGGATTTAGCATTAGCTGGGAGTTAGTGAGCCAGGTTTCTACTGACAGAAACAATCTTGAGTTTTGATGTGGAGGTCTTCCAGTGTGGGGGCAGCACATATTAGGGTGGAGTTGTCAGTGTATCCATATTGTACTACAGAGGCTTGTGATGCTGAGGTCCTGAGATGGTAAGTGAATAGAGAGAATAGTAGTGGTCTAAGGATTGGGCCTTTGGAACCCCTAAGGAGACTGGAAGAAGAGGAGAGAGTTGGTGTTGCCAGTGGATGGCTTGCAGTCATCCTGTTAGATAGCTTTCAAATCATGTAACAGTGGAATTTTTGAGATTTAGAGTGGAGAGAATATTGAGTTTATTGTGATTGACCATGTCAAAGGCTTTAGATAAATCTAAAAAGACGGCTGATACAAATTATCCATTGTTTCTATGGTGGTTAACAGTGCTAGTAAAAGATAGCAGTGCTGTGGTGGTGCTGTGAAAGGGACAGAAGCTGTGTTGGTTGTTTGATAGTAGTTAGTGTATGAGAAGGTAATCCATTAGTTGGGTGCGCATGAGTCTTTCTAGTATTTTGTATAAGGGAGATAGAATGGCAATTAGGTGATAATTGGTGAGTTCAGTGGAATTATCTCCATTGTATAGTGGAAGAATTTGTGAGGTTTTTCATATTGTGGGTACCTGGCTTTTGGATATTGAAGAGTTTATGAGTATGGCTACTGGGTAGACTATTGCTTCAGCTACAGTTTGTAGAAGTTCTGCTGGAAGGTTGCCAGTGGCTAGAGTTGTTGATTTCAGTTTCTGAAATAGTTTTTTTACAGTTATTACATATACTGGGTGCAGGTTGAAATGGGAGGTGGAGTCTTGGGATTTTATTCTGGGGGCAAGAGAGGTAGGGTTACTGTCAAACCTTGAGAGTTTGCTAGGAATTGGATAGTTTCTGTGAAGAATTTATTCAACTGAGTTGCAATATTATCAGAACCTTGTTGAAGCATGTAATTAACTGATGTCCAGATTTTTTGGGGGAGAGTGTGTATATTTATTTTGGATGCTTTAGTAATAGCTGATTTTCTCTAATTTTTTTTATTTTTTTATTTTTATGTTTGTTTTATTCTGAAGCTCTAGATATGTTTGCATATTTGTTTGTGTTTTGTTTTGTTTTTTTAAATAGTTGCTGGGCTTTGTCACTAACCTTGAGTAGAGATCTATATTATTTAGTTAGCCAGGATGCATATTTAGATTTTACTCTGATAGTTCTAGGGGGAGCATGGGAGTTTAGTATGTCTAAAAATGTGTTGTTGAATGAGTTAACTGCATCATCAAGAGGCAACTGTTTGAGCGATTCTCAGTTACAACTATTTAGAGTGGTGATGAAGCTATTTGAGTTGAATTTTTTTTGTTTGTTTCTAATTAAGCGGGAGGTGGATTGGATGACTTGGTGGGTCCAAGTCCTAAGAAGGAAGATTGTCTGATAGTCACTTAAGACTGTCTGGCAGACAACCTGATTGAGATGCCTGAGAAGGGTTGCTAACTAAAATCCAGGCAAAAATTCATTGTCTTTTGATAGATTTTTCAGTCCTTGTAGGGGAGGGGATAAGTTGTGTAAACCCATGGAGGTTTATGTGGTTAGATGGATTTTCTGAGGAGCAGTTAAGCCAATCTATATTGAAGTTGCTCATCAGAATTGTTTCATGTGTGAGAGAGTTAGATAGCCAGAGTAGCATGTTTTCCAGAGTGGGAATATTGTTTCCTGGGGGAATAGAACCACCAATAATATTAATGTAATATTAATGTGTTTTTGGGATTAATTTTTAATTTGGCAAAGATAAGTTCAGCGTTGTCAAATTCAGGAATGCTAATGTCTACATGGTCTAGAATTAGGTGATTTTTAAATAGATTAGCTACTCCTCCGTCCTTTCTAGATTTCATGTCTTTTCATGTAATATTGTAATCTGGGGCTGTTATTTCATTGTTGTTAATATTGTATGGAATGCCATTAGCTTCTGTATGGAATAACAATTGCATGTGAGAAGCTTTCATTGGGGAGCATAGTGCTGAAAAAATCTTTATTGTAATGGCCTGCTTTTTATATAACTGACAATTGTGACATTTTCGTCTAGTACTTTTTACAGCTCGGGTAACAATGATTTTGATGATGGCACTTCTCTGTGGAGAAAACAATGAGTACAAATAATTCTAACATTCTTTTTTTTGAGCCAGTGCAACAAATCCTTTTACATTTCATGAACTAGAGTGGGCACCATCCATACAAATACTGATGCAAGACTAATTATGTCAGTTGCTAGTAACTCCACCAATAGAAGCCTATTGTCCTTGAACACAGCCAAGATGGCAGTGTCATGTGTTATACTCATGTGCATTCAGGCTAGTTAGAGCATCTGTGCCACAGTACCTTGCCTCCATGATAATTCTTGTATTTAGTTAATTCAAAATAAAATGGAGGCAAAGTGGCTTTTGGTGGGTTGTGGACAGACATTTTCAGTGGCAGCAACAGCAGGTGAGTGAAGTAATCCGTACGTTTTAAAAGGCTATCTTTTTAAAAAAATCTTGTGGCACAGCTGTTGACCTCTTGAGGCACACCAGTATGCCATGAAACACTGGTTGAAAACCCCTGCTTTTGATTGATTACTAATAAGTTTTAAGAGAAAGCAAATAAACAAAAGAGATTATTGAATATTATGAGTTTCTTTAAGCAAATGAATGCATGCTTAGTAGCAATTTTGCATCTGTCCCTCGTGTCTCCATGGAAATTATCCGATAAAGAGAACTTGGCTGTCTAGTTCTCATGTCTCTATGAAGACAATCTGATAAAGAGAAATTGGCTGTCTCATTCTCATGTCTCCATGGAGACAATCTGATAAAGAGAAACTAGTTATAGTCTACTGGAGAATGATTGGCTGAAAAAAGAGATATTGTCTAGCAGATAATGTTCTCTGAAAGCATTCAGGGGTTTTCCTAGCTGGGAGAGCTATAAAGATAAGACAAAACCAGTTAGCACTTAGTAAAAGCACAGGCTGCACCATGCATCTTAGCATGGATGACCTTTCTTTTAGGTTAACTCAAGTTTATGAGTGTTCTTATCAGTTTGGGACATTTGTTCCTGTTAGGAGGGTAAAATTTCAATATTTGAAGATGTACATAGCTTTGTGTGTTAGTACTGAATTAATAGGTTTTAGTGGGTGTTTTTTTTTTTTTTTTTGAAGGCTTTCAGTAAAACAAAAAGTTTTATAAGATGTGACATAGGCTCAAATGGATATGACAAAAAACAACTATATAAAAGTTCGACCTGCCAAACAGTATATGCGTGTAACATAAAGGCTGGAACTAGACATTTAGCAAAAAAGGTGCTATGTATAAAAGATGGGAATAATAACTTTTTAAAACAATGTTACTTTCTATAATGTCTTTAAATATCAATGGTCTCACAGATAAATACAAAAAAGAAAGAATTGTGAACTATATTAAAAAATGTAGAGTGCAGATAGTTATGTTACAGGAGACACACTTGGAAAGAACTCAACATGTAAATTTGATAAAAAGGGTTTTCAGGATGGTTGTTCAGTGGAATATCTCAGACAAAGGAAAAGAGAGGTATTTATATTAATTGCAAGGGAAGCTACAATACTGATAGAAGATGATAAAAATAATAATGGCAGATTTTTAGTGCTAATAGGCTATCAGCAATGGTGGAAGATTACACTGGTATGCATTTATATTCCACCTAAAACTGCTATAATGGAGCTTAAGAAAATTCTGGGAGAAATAATCAGTATTCAACAAGGAATATTACTTATAGGTGGGGACTGGAATTTGATTTGCAGCAGTGAACAT
The DNA here is from genome assembly GCF_019279795.1 of Protopterus annectens. Classification (NCBI taxonomy): domain Eukaryota; kingdom Metazoa; phylum Chordata; order Ceratodontiformes; family Protopteridae; genus Protopterus; species Protopterus annectens. The sequence continues at coordinate 986,707,953 of NC_056735.1, read as the reverse complement.
GTGTCTGAAAGGTCCAGAAGGGAAAGCATAACAAAGGAGAGTACATTTTTGAAGAACTTTATGAAAATATTTGGCATGAAAGATGTGAATTCAGTAATAGGAGCTCAGAGTGAATTTACATATTATTTCCCAAGATATGAAAACTGGGCTAGATTAGATGGAATTTACATTTTTCAGGAACATGTGCATTTAATTGAAGGTCTGGTTATGCACCCAATAACTATTTCAGATCATGCACAAATAATAACTAAAATAAAAACACAGGGTAATGGAATAAAAATGAGATTCTGGAACTTTTCCATCTATCTGTTGAAAATAGAAGACTTTAAGGACTGGGTAATGGAAATCATTAAGGAGTTATTCAAGAGCATATAAATTATTTCTGAAAATATAGCTAGGGAGTAATAAAATTAAGGTGGAGTTTACAATAGGGTGGAAATAAAAGTAAGGGAGCTATCATTAAGAAGAACAAGAATTAGAGGGTCTGACAAATGTTAAAGTATTGCAGAATAGGGGGAATCTGACAGAACAAGAAGAGGATCAACTGCAAAATACTAAGCAGAAAATAAGGGATTACCTCGATAATATACACAAGTTTAGAAAGATTGCTGTTAAGCAACTGTTTTTGATAATAATACTAGAGCACAAAAATGTTTAGCACAACAACTCAGGCAATGGAAAGCAGAAATGGCTGTCACCAAGCTTAAGGAGTCTATAACAAGGAAGATAACAAGAGATCCTGTAGATGTATTCGAAGCATTTTGGAAGTTCTAAGAAAGTCTGCATAAAACAGAGAAATATTGAAATCAAGAAAAGATACAAATAAAAATGTTTACGGATGAATTAAATATGCCAGGGTTAGAGGTAGATGAAGTTCAGTTAATAACTGTTAGGATAGGAGGAATGAGATAAAAATTGTGATGGATAACCAAGCTACAGGAAAGTCCCCAGGGATAGATGGTATTCCTGTGGAAGTTTGGAATCTAGGAGGGAAAAAACTGATCAATATCTGGAAGGTTTTATTTAACAGTATTTTAAGAAGAAGAGAAGTACCAACATCCTGGAAGAAAGGAGTGGTTGCTGTAATACTTAAACAGGGTAAAGATCCATTAGCTCCACTTTATACAGGCCCATTTCAGTACTAAACCATGATTTAAAGTGGTCATGTCTATAATGGCTAAGAGAATGGCAAAAGTAATTCCAAAATTGATAGATATGGATCAGTGTGGTTTTGTGGAGGGGAGACAAACATTTGACAGCATTAACAGAACGCTGATAATCCGGAGAGAAGCAGAATGTAAGAAAATACCATTGTTTTTCATGGGTCTGATGCAGAGAAAGCATTTGACAGATTAAGCTAGGACTTTATGAGCTGGGCAAGGGAAGCATTTTCATTTCCTGACAAAATTATAAGGTTGATTAGGAGGATGTATGAGGGATCAGAGGCAAAAATTAAAGTGGGCGGAGTCCTATCTGAACATTTTTGCTTGAGCAGAGGAACCAGTCAGGGGTGTCCTCTTTCTCCTTTGTTATTTGAATTATATTTAGAACCATTGACAAAGAAAATAAGGGACTCAGTATATAATCTGTATAGTAGTCAAAAAATCTGGCTTTATTTCCAGATATTATTTTATACCTGACAAAACCAGAAAGAGACAGTGTTGTGGAACATTCTGAGACCATTTCAAATATTTTTGGAATACAAAATTGATGAAGCTAAAACAAAGGCAATAGTGGTAAATTATGTACTCACAGATGAATGGGTTCAGTGATATCCATATTTATGGAGACATGATAAAATGAAGTATTTAGGAGAATGGATTAAAAAAGGTACTGGTGTGGCAGCTAAGGATATGAGGGAGGAGACTAAACAAAAGATAATGCAAAAACTGAGAAAATTGAAGCTTTGTTATGTGGACATGGATAGTAAGATACAGTCAGTTAAAATGTTTTAGTTCCATTAGTCTTATACACAAGTCAGGCATATTTTTATCAACCAGAGTAGAAGTTGTGGACAGCAATTAATAAAGAGATGAAGGACTTTATATGGGAGGGGAAGCCAGCAAAATTCAAGTGGGATAAGATTATTCCTCCAGTAGAATAGGGCAGATTGGGATTACCCAATTTGAAGAGGTATTTTAAAGCTACACAGTTAAGGCTCGCATACATAGCACAGGCAGAAAACTATAATTCAAAGTAGAAACAGATGATGATGAAATGGGGGAAGCTCAAAAAACAAGGAGAGACTGGGATTTTGGATGAGGGCCTTTAAGGAGAATAACAATAATCATATAGAATATTATATCTATAAAGTAGCAGAAAGTATCCTAAGAACTAAGCCAATATGGGAATGGAGAAAGGGCAAGCTGCCTATAGAGATGACTGCAATTAGGGATATAGACAATAAGCAAGAGGGGCTGGAATTTATTGGAGAAAAGTGACAAAGGAACTAAGGTATTATGAGCAAATACCTAGACAGGGAAAGATGACAGAATGGAAGATGTCAAGAATGTATTTGGATTGCAGATCAGAGATTGCCTTCCCTATCAAAGATTGATATCAGATTACAGGCAAAGAGAAAGAAATAGGGAGACTCTTAAATGAAAGACCAACACTGGTAGAGATTTTAGTAGAATCTAGAACAGAAGCTGCCATTAAAAAGGAAAAAAAATTAGTAGAGCATATAAAATATTGCATGATAACTATAAGAATCAATCAGAGGAGGCTAGAAAGGACTGGGAAGAGAGACTGGATAAACAATTCACAAATAAACAATGGAAGGATATATGTATATCTCCCAAATATGCAACAAAATCTAGAAGATTTAGGATTGTTGCTTCAAAATGTTTACATAGATATTTTGTATCCCAAGTAGACTTCAGAGAAATTTTCCTCGGGTAGACAGCAAATGTTGGTGGATGTGTGACAGGGAAGAAAGAGGCAATTGGGAACATATTTTCTTGCAGTACAGTGAGTTGTAGGACTTTAAGGATTCCCTGTGGGATGCACTGTCTGAGATGCTGGATGGACAGATAGACGTGATGAGAGAGACAATTTTTCTGAGCTATGACACAGAATCGGAATCCTCTAGACATGATAAGGCCTTGCTGTGTCTAAATATGGTGGCTGACAAAAAAGCAATTACTAGAAAAACGGAAATTAAAATCTAACCAACTATACTAGAAGTAGTGAATAGTGTAACAGAGATAAAACAACTGGAATTGATATCTTTAGGGTAGGAGCAAACTACATACAAAAAATGGGAATTGTGTGAACAATACATACAACTGAGGTTTAAAAGAAGACAGACCTTAAATGAGCTATGTAACTTTGACTGAAAATGACTGGGTAGACTGTAAGTGATGCATAATGTCTGCAGCTGGGAGTGTGTCAGTATGGTTTGTGATATAAAATGCTTGCAACTAGGATTGTGTTGGTGTGGTTTGTTTTCATTTTTATAAATGTATGATTGCTTATGTCATAAATGCTGGTTTAGTAAAGATGTTTCTTGTTTACAAAAAGGCAGGAATTGAATAATTTATATAATGCTGCTTAGGTTAATATGATATATAGCAATACATGTGAAGTATAATGTTTGTAAATGATAATACAGTTTGATTATTTTATAAAAATGTAAATTTGCATATGCCACAAGTGATAATTTAATAAAGGTGTTAAAAAAGTGTGTTACTGACATAAGGGAAATACAAACCTGGTGCATCCCCAACAGAGGCACGGGATGGCACATTCAGTTTTGCTCCTATCTGCAGGCCTCTGCCATGTATCGGGTTCTTTCATTCCTACCAGACATGGATAAGAGGAGCACTTCCATGTGGATAAAGATCATCTGCAGCAGAGCCCCCCCAACCTTGTCCATCTTCTCTCATGCAATGGCATTAACCAACCATTCTCTGGGCCTGTAGAATTATATCTGTAACCCTACAATGGACCTGATGGACTGCATTAACATCTGCAGCCAGCTCATACCACACACATTTTAAGAAAGCCCAATTAGCCTTGCCTGCGCTAAAAATCCATTGTCTGTGCTCACAGACAGCCAGCAGTAGCACATCTGTCTCTGCTTGGGTAATCTTCTGGAGGAGCTTCCACACTTTTGGCACAGTGTAAATTCCTGTCAATGAGGACCTACACATATAGTCAGTGAGTGGGCACAAAAAGATGCGCAGCACCTGCACTGGTTACACACATGTAACAGCAGCAGCCCTACAAGCTGCCCTGTCTACCATACTTCAGTATCAAGGAATACTTCCCCATACTGGTCCTTTAGTGTGGTATGGGGATAGACTATGTTGTGACATGCACCCTGTCATCATCTTGCACCAACTTGTCCTCAATAATGCACAGTCACTGTGTGCATCACATGCTCACTCATGCCTTATACCTGTTATCCAGTGGGCTCTCCCCACCTTTTCCACTATGTACCCCATCTGATCTACAGGTGTAAAGTTTTTGCATTGTCCAGTCCCTCCCCACCTGAGCTGCCTGTGAGGATTCATAGTCTACCTCATGCAGCCTCTCAGCCATGTATCTGTTGTGCTACTGCTGTATGCTCCCAAGTCGTGTCATCTTTTATTCATTTTAACACTTCCTGTTCTATCTATCCTTCTGTCAAAATGTTCCTGTGGAGTAAGTTCACTGAAAGTACAAAAAATCACCAACTTTACTAGAAGTGATGAATATAGTAACAGAGATAAAACAAATGGAACTGAGATCTTTAGAAAAGGATAGGATCACATTACATAGAACTAAATGGGAATTATGGGAAGACCACATTCAGACGAGGAATCAGGTTTAAAAGAAAGCAGGACTTGAATGAACTATGCCATGTTTGACTGACAATGGCTGGAGAGATAATTAGCGATGTATAATGTTTGCAACCACAATTATGTCAACATGGTTTATGATGTAAAATGTTTGCAACTAAAATTTTGTCAATATGGTTTGTATTCATTTATATAAATGTATTATTGTTTATGTCATATGTGATAATTTAATAAAGATGTTTCTTGTTTAAAAAAATTAATACAGTTATCCATTTACTCTCTACATTTGCCACTAGCATGTGTACTCTTACCTGAGTAGATATAGAAATGTTCAGCACTCTGTAAACCAACGTAATGATTTCACTCAGGATTTACTTGCTGTTCTATGGAAGATTACCTAATGCAACGGCAGCAGTTGTTTATAGTGTGTGTTTTTGGGGACCTCATTGTTGTGACTTTTTTTCCATGTACATTTCAAAATTCCATAAGGTCTTTCTAAAATTGCTCTTAGGTTCCATGTTCTAGTGTAAGGTCTTCAAACAGTACATCCCAGGGGTTAGCAATTAGAAAATCGAAGTTATGGAACTTCGAATACCATATGGTCGACACCATATGATCGAAGTTCCGTAACTTTAAAATTATAAAAAAAAAAAAACACAACGTACCCTAACGGGTTAAAGCAGGGGGGCAAGCCCCCCCTGCACCCCCCATATGAGGTGCTGTGTCCCACACACCCCCACTACTTAAATATACCAACTCCGAGATTGCACTTTAATGAACTATGGTGCGGAAAGGGAAGATTTCCCTTTCCTACACTGTAGCATGATCTCGGAGTTGGTATATTTAAGTAGCGGGGGATTTGCTTGCCCCCCTGCCTACACCCTTTACATTTTCTTTTTTTTTATGTTCATTTTGAAGATTTCGAATTTTCAATTGTTTGATCATTAAAGGTCGACCTTTAGTGATTCGAACAATTGAAAATTCAATGTTCCAATAGGAACCCAATCCCAGGCACAGAATTTCAAACAGAATATGATCCAACATTGCATTACAGACAATACAGAGTAACAGAAATTAATAGAAATTAATGACAAGTCAAGTATTCTAGTGCTCCAGTTTTTCTGGTCAGAAACTGCTTTCCATTTTCAAATTGTTTAAGATACAGTATTGAAAGCCTACAAAATACAGCATTTTATTCAATAATGTGTTGGTTCAGTGATGAATAAATGATACAATGATCTCCCATACCCATTTTAGTAGATGGGCTATAGAATATGTTTTGCTTACTTTGTAGATAAGCACTGGTAAACATTCAAATTGCTGTGTGCCTCTATCCCATGATCTATAATTATGATATCAGCTTTATGATTTGACTGTTTATTTTGTAATAATAACTTGTGCCCTTTCTACCATGTGTAATGATTTACATATTCTGATATTAAAGATCAGGTCATTAGTTCTGTAGCAAGTATGTATTATCTGGTTATTATCTTGGATTACTACAGCTCTTTTAATTAAGTAATCATATTAACAAATGTATAATAATCTGTATATTAATTCTTTCACAATTTATTTTGCACTTTTGTATATTTGATTAACTTCTTGAGGTTGTCCAACATGTTCTTATGATGGAAGCTCTTGTGGGCGAATTAACACAGTTGATTCAAAGGCTGTCAGTCCACTTATTGGAGGGGAGAATGAGTAGTGTTGTCTCCAATATTTTAACCAACTCACAGGCTGAATTATTTACCCTTACACACCCCTGTGTCTTCAGGGGTTTGATCAGTTTCTACCAATCAGGAGACAAACAGAAAAATGGACTTGACTGAACAGTTTTCAGCTCTGAACATTAATTTTACAAATATGGGCGAGATGGGAAACAACACATTGTCATTGAGGGCACAACTAACTAAATTTGAAAAACTTTGTAAAAAGTACAGAACATTGCAGTTAGATAATGCTTTTCTTGATAAATCTATAGCCCTTAAACAAGTACTGAAGAGTTTAAGGCTTTGGAAGCAACCTATGGGTATTGAAATCTGCTCATCTTCATACCGTGAGCTTACTGACCTACTCAATAGGACTGGGTTTGAAGTCATGAACATAATTATTAAGGATAACCAAAGTAAGTTGCTTACATTACAGAATGAAATCTCTACTGTTAATCAAAGCATTGTTAATGACATTATTCTCATAATATATTAATAACTATAACAAGACTCTGCATGATTTAGACTGCTTTGTGGAAGACAGTTTGAATAGAAAGCAATGTAAGTTGCATAGAGATACCCAGAATTATGCTAACAAAGCATATCCAGTGGGTTATAGCTTTAGACAGGAACAAAACCATAGTAGAGAACAGGAAATTGTTGAGTTTAACAATGTCAACATGGCTGCCACTGCTAATGATGGAAGGGAAGAGGACACTAGGGAGGATAATGAATATTTTTTGTATCAAAGTCCTCAGCCAAGGAGATCAGAGCAGTTGATAAATGAGGGCAATTGGACTCAGAGAGACCGACAGAGCAACAATTATTACAACAATGGGGAAGGACGGAGTCGCACGACGGCTCACTAATGTTTGATATTTGCCCTTTTAATGATATTTGACCTTTTAGTGGCTTGAACAATTTGGCACAGGACACAGAAATGACTTTTAGTACACATAAAAGTGAAGGGTTTTCAGTTTATAACTTCAGTGACTTGAATGTGAATGACACATATCTTAGTTTATTGAAAAAAGGCATTTTCTTTGTTCCCTGTTACAGCACGGATATTTCCAATGTGTTGATCAATTTAAAATTATACACTAGACAGTTAAATCTCTGTTTATTTTTTAGTGACCGAATTGTTGAATCTAGCATAGGTTATTATTTGCAACATAAAAGCATGTTCATTCCCCCAAATAATCCAGCAATTATAGCTTTTGAGAGGAAGTGTGAAATGGAATTTAGGAAACTTTTAAATGAGAAAAGGGTGAAATTAAATAACTTAACACAAAATGAAAGATGTGTTTTGAGAGAATTGGTCGGCAATAAAAATTACAGGATTATGAAACCCGACAAGGGTGGAGGGATAGTAATAATGGCACAGATTATGTGTCTAAAATGCATGATATTTTAAATAACTCCTCCACCTATACCAGGGTTTCAAAAAATGAAGTAATCAGGGCCTATGTCAACATTGATTGTTTTCTTTCTGATGCTTTGTTTCAAGGTAGTATTGATTCCAATGAATTTAAATACTTAACTGTTGAGACACTCACCACCCAGTTATATTTGGCATACCAAAAATTCACAAAACCTTCATAATCTACCCATTAGGTCTATTGTTTCAGCAAGGGGATCCAATACTGAACCCTTAGCAGCCTACATAGATAAACTGGCTAGTGCAGCTTTGAATAACACCACACATATTCTAAAAGATTCATGGCATTGTCTGGAAATATTGAGGCAAGTATCTGGAAAAGGGGAATTTTCCTTTCTAACTGTTGATGTTGTTAATTTGTTCTCAGTAATTCCACATGATGAAGGCCTAGACCTTTTTCAAAAACACTTTTTGGCTGCAATAAGATAGATAAGAACAAAATAAACTTGCTGGTAGAACTTATGGAGGTGGTTTTGACAAATAATTTTGTAACTTTTGAAAATTAATTTTTCCATCAAATTGCAGGTGTAGCAATGGGTGCCAAATGTGCCCTGGTGTTTCCCAATTTGGTCCTTCTGGAGTGGGAAAAAAGCTATATCTATTCCTCAACATTTATGGACAAAATAAGGCTGTATGTCAGGTTTTTGGACGACATACTTATTTTATGGCAAGGTGAGGAAAGTGAAGTATCAAATTTTCTGGAATATATGAATGGGATGACTACATTTTTAAATTTCACCTATAAATAGCATTTTTATGAAATAGATTTTTTTAGACATCCATTTGATGAAAAATGAGATGAATGATAGGTTGATGAGTAGCATTTATAGGAAAGAAACATATTTGAATATGCTACTTTGTTATGATTGTTGCCATCCTCAGCATCAGAAAAAAAAAGTGTCATAAAAGGGCAAATATGTAGGTTGTCATGATTAATTAGTGACAACTTATTTCAAAAAGAAATGTTTACTTTGGTAGGGATATTTAAGGACAGGGGGTATCCTCTGAGATTATTACTTAATATTAAGAATGAAATTTTTAAGAAGAGGAATACATCATTTCCCCCCATTTTAAAAATGGCTGTTAAGGCTGTAGATATGCATACTAAATCACCATTTGGTACTGATGCATTGTTCATGCAATATAATCAAGAAGCATTGCTTTTGGTCTCCAGGCAAGTTGGGTATGAAGCCCAAGGTGGCATACAGTAGGGAGTAGGAATTAAAAAAATATCTTAGAGGGACATTCTAAAACCTACGAATGTTATAGGTCTTTAATGTATAAATGTTATTCCTGTAGGCTCTGCAAATACATCAGTGACAGAACATGTGTTTCAGTCAGTGGTTATAAATGTACTTTAAGTTGTCCAGGCCACTGTAATTGCAACACTAGAATGGTTGTGTATTTAGCACCTGTAAAGTATGCCCAGGATATTATGTGGGGAAAACTACATGCAGACTCAGTGATTGGATAGCAGTACATTTTAGGGATATTAAAAATAAAAATGTGCATAGTGCTTTATATATGCACAGTGTCAGCTGTGAAAACTATAAGAGATTCATATTTTTCATCATTGAAAGAGTTTACCCCAATGAGAGAGGGAGTAACAACAGGCCTGAGGTTGAAGTAAGAGAGATCAAATGGCAGTTTAGATTAAATGCAAATCAGAAATCTGGTTTGAATGACCACGTGTCAATTGTACCTATTTTAATGCAGAGAGCCAATGCAATTTAACATGTCTTTTTTCTGTACACCATTATTTTAGTTTATTTCATTTTATTACAAAGCACTAAAGGGTATATTTATAAAGGGGTTTTTGAATATTATGTTAGCTAGGCAAGATAACATGACTGAGTTTGTTATTAAGTTGATCTTATTTGATAGAACAGAATGTGTCCCTATTTTTTCTGTTTTTTTTCCTGATTGGTTGTTATGACTATTATATTGTTTTTAAGTCTGACGGCTTTTAATATAGATAAGACTCTGATGAAGCCTAGAGTCATTTTAAGGTGAAAGCGCTAAGTCATTTTATTGTTTAATTGATTAAAATTGGATTCTAAAGTAACAGCTGTTTGTGGTATTTTATTTTTTATTTTTATGGGGCTAGAGTATGTTGTGACGTTCACCCTATCATCAGCTTGCACCAACTTGTCAAACATGCCTATTTTAGTAGATGGGCTATAGAATATGCTTTGCTTACTTTGTAGATAAACACTGGTAAACATTCAAATTGCTGTGTGCCGCTATCCCATGATGTATAATGATGATATCGGCTTTTATGATTTGACTGTTTATTTTGTAATAATAACTTGTGTCCTTTCTACCATGTGTAATGATTTACATATTCTGATATTAAAGATCAGGTCATTAGTTCTGTAGCAAGTATGTATTATCTATCAGCTTGGATTACTACAGCATCTTTAAATTAAGTAATCATATTAACAAATGTATAATAATCTGTATATTAATTCTTCATAATTTATTTTGCACTTTTGTGTATTTGATTAACAGTCCTGAAAGAAATGTCCCTAACAGCACAAAGCTCTGTATGACACTACTGAAAACCCCATTGAAATAGACCAATATCCACTTTATTTGACCACTGTTTCTCCACAAAATTACATATATAATAACTGCTAATTTTTTTAAATTTATCAGTTATTCACTTAATTGTAACAGTATGGAATGCTTCGGCACGGTTGCAATCAGCAGGATGCAATGGCAGACTTTCATCAAGTATTGATGTTACAACTTTAAAGAATGCCATATGCTTTACCTCGGTCATATAAGTAGTGTGCAATGTTAGCCCCTCCTCCAGTGTCAGTGTTACCTCTTCAAAGAATGCCACAAATTTCAAAAAGCAAGTGTCTCCCTTAAAACATATAATGTTCCATATCTAACAGAAATAGAATACTGTGTCAACTTCAACATATTCCACTATGACTGCCTTTCAAGGCTTTTACTACAATGCTAATCAGGTTACTGGGTCTGAAATTGTTTAGATCTCACTCATCTCTTCAGTCATGAACTGTTACTACTGTCACCACAGGTCAGTGGCATGCTAACTTTTGTGTGGTGTGAATGGCAGCAATTTTGAAAGATTTTCCTTTATTCTGTATAGGAAACTACCAGATATGCTGTCTGGCCAAATGGTATTTGAGTTTTTTAATTTTATTTATGGCAGCAGTTATCATGCCTGTAGCTGGTTAAATTATTTCTTTCACAGATGTCTGACTTATGTCTTTGGCTTATTCTGAAGTCTGCACAATTTTTTTCCTACACGTGCATTTGCTGTGTCTTCAAGCTGTTTGATCATTTTGTTGTTCACTGATAATGTTTTCCACTGACATTTTTTTTCAATTTGTTTGCTAGAGTAATTAAAAATTCTAATTATTGATTTTCAGACCTTTGGCATCCAAATGAGTTGAATTTTAAATGTAAATGATTTGATAAAAAAGTACGTAATTTCTGCTTATTTAGTCTGGACTTGTTTTTATGACAAGGATATTTTTAAAGGTGAGGTAGTATCTCTTTTTTTGTTGTTGTATAACTTATTGATTTTGTGATTCCACTATTTTTTTTTAATTTACTAGTTATTTGTGTCTTATCAGATTCTGTTCATGAATGCAAAAGTTAATAATATCGTAGAATTCACTGATAAGACATTTTAGGGTACTTGAGGATAATATTCCAAACTGCACTCAGAATTAATAGGTTCATAGGTTCATACTAGGCTATCTGCCCAAGGGCATTTATAAGCCTAGCCCATAGTTATTTGGCTTTCGCCACCCCTTTAGTTTGAATAAAACTATGCCTATTATTTTGCTGTGCCTCTGTCAAGCAGTGACACTGAAGTAATCCCTGGGGTATATCTGCGATCCCCCATCCATTGGTCAAGATTCCTCTTGAACAAGGCCAGCGAGGTGCTCTGCCTCACATGTACCGGGATTTTGTTCCACAGCATAGGGAGTCTCTGGGTGATGAATCTGTCCCTCCAGCACATTCTATTAATAACCGTGTCAAGGTTTAAGTCTCCCGCCCTTGTGGTTCTGAGGGATCTAGATTTTTTGAGGTGAAGCATATTCATCAAATCAGGGTTTGACATGGCCTTATATGTCAGGCACAGGTCACCTCTGAGCAAGCGGTATGAGACTGAATAGAGCTGGAGTTCTTTCAGTCGGGCAGCATAAGACATATTTTTGAGACCCTTTATCCTTTTGGTGAGGAACTTTTCGGGCCTTTACAGCTGCTGCAGGTGTCGGGTCAGATACATTCCGAATGGGGCATTGTACTCAATCATAGGTCTAATGAGTGATAAGTACAGGGGGACGATGACCTCCCTTGATCTAGATGTGAATCCCTTCATGATCAGGTGGGCAATGTAGAAGGTTTTCCTAACTACTTTAGCAACATGAGTGTCAAACGAAAGGCTACTGTCAACCTGGGTCCCCAGATCCCTGATGACTTCTTCTGTGCTCAGTGGATTGCCACCTATATGGTAGCTAGGGGTAACCTTGTTTTTACCAAAGAGTATGACTATGCATTTCTTGGCATTTAACTTTAGGCCATGGCTCTGGCACCAGTTATCCGTTTCTGTGAGGCCCTTCTGAAGGATATCTGTGTCAGATGTGTTTTCGACTATGGCGCCCAGTTTGCAGTCATCTGCAAACTTTGTCAGCCATAACCCTCCTGTGTTTGCTTGTACTTCAGAAAAGTAGATGCTGAACAAGAGTGGACCCAGGACTGATCCCTGTGGGACACCACTTGTGACAGGCTTTGAGTCTGACATGGCTCCAGCAACTCTGACCCTGTGGGTTTTGTCACTTAGCCAGTTTGCAACCCATCTTGTGATGTATGGGTTTACATTCAAGCTGATGAGTTTTTCGATGATACCTGAGTGGGGTATTGTGTCGAAGGCCTTTGCCAGGTCAAGGTAGGCTGTATGGACTGCCTTTCCCTCATCAATGGCCTTGGTGACTGTCTCGAAAAAGTCAACCAAGTTTAAAAGGCATGATCTGCCTTTGACAAAGCCAAACTGGGTTGGATCCAAAGTCTGCAAGTTCCCTATGTCTTTATTTATGAGTTCCATTATGATCCTCTCCATGGCTTTGCAGATAAGGCTTGTCAAGCTAATGGGACGGTAATTTCCAGGGTCGGTGGAGGCACCGCCCTTGTGAAGTGGGACCACAGTCGCCGTGCGCCACTCCTTGGGTACGTATCCTGAGGTGAGGCTAAGATTAAACAGCTGTCCTAATTGCGGGTTTAATTCCTCATTGAGTTCGTGGAGCACACAGCCGGGGACACCATCCGGTCCCATGGATGCTGTGTTTTTAGCTTTGGAGAGAGCAGTTCTCACCTGGGTGTTGGAGATGTTTGGGGGGCTACAATCCTCTGGTATAGATATCTCTCCTTTTGGGGGGGAGGGGGGGGAGAAGTTTGCACTGAACCTGTCAGCCAGTATGTTGGCAATGTGTGTAGGTTCAGTAATCTTCACATCATTTTGAACTAATTCTGAGCATATCTGGGAGTTTCCTCCTAGGTTTCTAACATAGCTAAAGAAGGCCTTATGATTGTCTTTTGAGTCCTTGGCGATTTTTCTCTCAAAATTTGCCTTGGATGATTTTATGAGAGCTCTTAGTTTTTTACTTATAATGATCAAAGGTGTCTTACCCTTCAAGGATTTTGCTCTATCTTGTAGTAGCTTCCTACTTTTGTTGTAGAGCTTGTTTATGGCTGGGGTCCACCAGACTGGACGCTTGCCTTTGGTACAAAGAGTCTTAGCTTTGTTTGGGATTGCCTGATCCATGCAGTCCTGTAGGTGCTGGTAGAAGGCATGTGTAAGTGATTCAGCGGTTTGAGTAATGTTTACCACTGGCTCAGGGGCCTTAAAGGAGACCACATTAGTTTTTAGAAGTGTGAAGTCGGCTTTTGAGAAGTTTTTCACTGTGGTCTTTTTTATTTCAGGTGGGGGCGGGATGAGGACCTCCAGCGAGATTAGTTTATGATCTGATCTCACCAGTGAGGGGTATACTTCCAGTGTTGAACATTTTGATCCCATGTTCGTGATGATGAGATCAAGTATGTTTTCTCCTCTTGTGGGGATGGTGACTAGTTGTTCCATGGCATTTGAGTTTATGAACTCCAGGAACCTTTGGGCTAGAGTGTTTGGGCTTGAGTAGTGTTCCCGGTTTCCATTGTTTAAAGTCTGGGACAAATGCTTATCTGTGACTACATTTGATTTTATTCCAGTGTTAATGATGATACCATTATGTTCTGAATTAATCACCGAGTGTACAACCATGGGAAGTAAGCATTAAGATCACAGGTTTGTCAGTATGATATCAAAGATATTGCCATCCTTAGTTGGATTTTACACTGTTTGCTCCAAAATTGTTTTAACTGACATATTCAGTTAATATTTGCGCATATTTATGTGACACTGAGTGGGTCACCCAGTCAAGGAACAGATACTGTGCTATATTTTACTGTTAATTTTATTTCTGGATATACCCCTAATGTGAAAGCTACAAGTGGCTTGAAAACAAAACAAAGCAAAGATTATAACATGTTGTTTGATGGGGTTTTTTTCATGAACACATGACGTGATGTCAGCTTTGGTATTGGCAATGATTTATGTGCAGCAGTAAAATATTCTGGGTAATCAAAAAACACAATCCATAAAGGAGAAGGGAATGGCCACACGTAAAGGTGAGTTGAATACATAGCAATTAACAGCCAAGATAAGACATCAGCATAATACAATATATTAAATATGCATATTTTTATTTCCCACCAACAGTCTCAGGTTGTATAACAATCAGTTTGGATACATTTGTGGTGGCTGATGTCTTGTTTCAGTTGTTGTAATCAAAAATCACCACACCTCTTTAGAGGAGCAAATATATGCTAACATTCTATGTAATGTGACCGAAAGGGATTTTGAAGGTTTTCCTTTATTTTGTATTGGAAACTACCAGATATGTTGTCTGGCCCAAATTTTATTTATGGCAGCAGTTATCACATCTGTAGGTGTGTAATTTATTTCTGTCTTAGCAGTCTTACTGACATATGTCTTCGCTTATTCTGAACTCTGTATAATTTTATAGTTTCACTGTTAAATCATCAAATCAGTTTAGTGGGCAACTTGTCTTACTAGGCTATAAGACTCCTCTTTTGTTGAAGTTAATGTGGAAGCATTATCTGGTATTCAGAAACGCTGTGTCTGTGGTCAGAGTCAAGCCAGTACAATTTATAATACATGCACGATGAGCAACAATACAAACCAACAAATGCATGTGGCTAGGCAACTGTTAATGAAATTCAGCTCCTTGTTGCAGCCACAGCTCATCACCGTGTCAATGTCATGTTAGATCACTTCTTAGACAGGTTAGGTATGAGCAGTAAAGGTAAACATCGAAGGTGCATGAGCATCTTAAGTAGTTGTGCTGAGTTTGTGAGCATGAGATGACACTGTTGATGTAATGCATGGCAATTTCTATACAGGGGAATGAGCAGTGAAATGAAGAATAGCACTGAAAGCTGAGGGTGGACTAAATGTTATACTATAGCAACAGAATCCGCAGTGATGGAAATAAAAAAGTACAGAGAGGTGTGCAATAAAGTGTGCCTGAAAGGAACAACTGAAAAAGTGGTATGGCAATAGCAAAAAAAACTAAATAAACTGAGAATAAATCCTTATGTAACCCAATGGATTGCCAACTGGCTCACAGATATAATGCAGATAATCAAAATAGGGGACGTTACCTCAACAATGAGACCAGTCACCAGTAGAGTCTGGGTTCTGTGCTGGGACCTCGCCTGTTTGCCATCTACATTTTTGAAGTAAAAGCTAATACCAAAAGACTCTGGCTGACTAAGTTTCCAGATGACTGCAAGCTATAAGCAGTTATTGAAACCCCAAGTGACTTAGCCATCCTATAGAAATGTTTTTCTCAAATAAATAACTGGTGCCAAAATCATGTAGGCTGAAAGGAAATGTCAAAAATTCCATTATTGCATCCTTTGGGAGTCATCCCATACTGTTCCATGAAAGCAAATAACTGCCTTTCAAGGTTTTAGCTTCAAAGCTAATCAGGTTACTGGGTATGAAATTGTTTATATTTTATTTAGCTCATCCCTTCCATTGTGAACTGTTACTACCATCACAACAGGTCAGTAGCATATCCACATGCTAACTTTCTGTGTAATGTGACCAAAAGGGATTTTGTAAGGTTTCCTTTACTCTGTATAGGAAAGTACCAGATATGTCATCTGGCACAATGGATCTCAAAGATCTGAAAAGCAGTAATTAGATTTTTATTTTTAATTACTTTAGCAAACTTGTCAGTGAAGCACATTAGCAGTAAGCAATGAAGTGATCAAACAGTCTCAAGACACAGCAAATGCACAATCAGAAAAAAAATTGTGCAGATTTCAAAATAAGCAAAAACATATGGAAGACTGCTATGACAGAAATAAATTATATAGCTACAGACATGACATTACACCTCTAAGAGATGACCCAGATTGTTTAGGATTTGGGAACTTGTGTGGACAAAGACCTAACTTTTGACCAACAATTGTGTATTGTTGTATGAAAGTCCTTCTATATTGTACAGTTTATAAAAAAAGGATTGTGCTCTAGGGATGTCATTGTCCCTCTTTACTCAGCCCTCATTAGGCCAGTCATTGAATATAATGCTCCTTTTGACATGTATCTGTCCAGACACTTGCAACAACTGGGACACTCACAGAGATAACTTACTAAAAGGATGCAAGACCTAAATAACATGTTCTACATGGACTGATCCCTAGCTCTGTCACTATATTTGGTATCCTTCAGACTGCTAAAAGGTGACTTGTGTCTAGCATGCAAGGCATCCTGCGAGCCATTTATGTCTAGGGATCTAAATCTCTTCAGCAACATCAACAGAATGGTTTAGATGGACAGGTACATCTCACAGAGGATACTCCTGCTGTGGAACAGATTCCCCATTCACATATAACAAAGTTTCCTCCTGTCAATATTCAAGTACAACTTAGATCTAAGAATGGGAAACACACAATGTACCCAAGGAATGGTACATGTATTACTACTGGACAGAGACCCCCAGGAATGGTCCATGTATTACTACTGAACAGAGGCAGCTCCTAAATGCTTTATCCCATGCATGGATCCCTCAGATTATCAGTGGTGATTCCAATTATTCTCATTAGGAGTAATACATAATTATTGATCATTGGATGGGTATGGCAACTCTATAACCAAATAGGATAGATTATTTTGAGCATAAAAAGAGACACTGGCTAGGCTTAAAATGGCCTGCAAGGGCAGCTAGTCAAGTACTTAAGTATGAACATATGAACCTATGAAAAATACAAGAATGTGGAATAATGGGAAATCTACACATGAGAGCTAGAATTCAATAAAGAAACATGATATACAGACCTACACACATCCTAACAACATCAGCTTGTGAATAATGGGCCTATACTACAATCTTACTGTCATTAAAAATGAAAATATGATACCCTCAGGGGAGTCACCCCATCAATACAGTCCACATGCTAGTATATCCACTGTAAATAAATTGGTTATTCCTCCTGGAGGGAGGGCTGCTTCAAAACTAACCATGTGGTTTATTTCTGTGTACTATCATCAAATTTCCTAGAAATGCATGCCACTGAAGCTGTCAGAGCAAAAGTGGTCATAATATGCACATATCAGGTTAATGTAGCACATCTGCAAACTACAAACTGAACATTGCAAAAGAGTTTACAACCCACAAGGGATTTGAACCCCCTAATCAGTGCAATGACACAATAAAAATGAGTACACTGAGACACTAAATGGGTTAGAATAAAGGTATTAGCTGAATTTCATTACAGACTGGTATGTGCAGCAATGCTTATCTCATTTGCATAACCAGTTCATGTATCCCAATGACATTTCATCGTTTTTTTCATAGGATGTGGTGTGTCATTTCTCTGTGGTTGTGTATGGCCATTAAAGTTGATCCCTGTCAACTCTCATACAATGAATGACCTCAGAAAAATGATTTTGAGTTATAAGCCCTTTGTGGGTGCATAGGACAGAGATGGAAAGGGAAAACAAGCAGTGAGTATAACACAAACAAACAAGGAATGAGTAGGCTGAAGGTGAGATTGGAACCCATATTTCTCAACATCTTAGCTCAGCAGTGGTTGTTGAATCCATAAATAAATTTGACCAGAAAGTTCCAAACTCCATGACATAATTTACAATGTAATGATAGGGATGTTTCATTTCAGAGAAAAGGAACCAATCAAAGCAAGAAAAAAGAAATACACCTTAATAGATTTTAACATGGCATGCATCAAGGCACTCATAGGAATGGAATCTGGAATATACATTTTTGGAGAACAGAAACCATGGCAGTAAGAAAAGATAACTTCTGCCTGGGTTTGAGCCCCTGCCATATTCGTTGTCATTTTTTAACCAGTGTATTAGTGTATCATGTCACAAAAGCACTTGCACTTATAAAATGATTGCTGAAAAATACATTTCAGGGGAATGCTAGAACAGTGTTGAAGACTAAAATTAATATAATTATGTACAAGAATTAGCAGATCAAAACCCTCCACCCAGTGTACTGGCAATGTACACATCTCTCCATGTTTACACTGTGCCATGGAAGCAGTTAGACTATATTAATTATGTTTATCTAATTTTTGTTTTTACAAAGCGATGCACATCAACTATCAGTTCATGCTGTGATTGATGGGAAGTTATTAATAAGTGCAATGTTTTTTTTTTTTGCAAGACTCATGTAAAGTAGACTTCCCTGGCTTTGAATCCTGCCAGTATATTAGGAAGTGTAGCCGCAGAAGAACCTATACTAACATTGTTAAAAATCACACATTTCAAGGAAATGTTAGAACAATGTAAAAAACTACAAAATTAATATTATTAAACAAGAAAGAAGAATCAGGGGATCAAAAATGTTCAAACATTTTGTTGACAATATAAACAATGCACAAGTACATTGAGCCATGGAAGCTATTGCATACAAATATGTTTATCTTATTTCATATTTGCTTAGAAAGTGATTTGTGTATGATTTTTTGTAGACTGATATAGAATAGACCTCACTGGATTTGAACCATTGCCTTTCTAACCGACATTCTCTAGACCAGTATATGAACAAGTAAAGCCACAGAAGAACGTATACTGAAGTGCACAGAAAACACACAGTTCAAGTGAATGTCAGAATAAAGTTGATGGCAGAAAAGTGAAAATTATGAAACAACATGCGGTAATAATGGAATTAAAACATTGACCCATGGAAGCTGTTATGTATTATGCTTACCATATTCCATAGCTACATGTTACGTTATTGGCGCATGATACGGATTTTCTTCATTTTTGCCATTAATTCAGAAATAAACTTTTTGTTTGTGGCTAGGAAATGGGTATGCATCAAGGGATTGGAAACCAAGCCTTTCATATTCATATTCTACATATCAGTGCATTATGTAGGGGAACCACAGAAGCTATCATTCTGTAAAGGGACATTACAAAAGACAAATATCAGGGAAAAGTAGCACATTTGCAGAATGTATACTGATCAGTATTAAACACCATACAGCACCCATGGGAGTCTTGCACCACACACACACACACACACACACACACACACACACACACACACACACACACACACACACATACACACACACACACACACACACACACACACACACACACACACACACACACACACTGCAGTAACACAGTAAAAATCTTTCATGGGTAGATTGAGCCATCAAAACTTTTAGAATAAAGGCATTCACTTAACTGTATTGTACATTTGCATGCTAATGTGTATCCATGCCTAGCTCATTTGTGTGACTGATGTCAGGGTCCTAGTGCATTCCAAGGATTTTTCTTAACTTTTCCATAAGACAAGGAATCCAATTTCTTTTTGGTTGTACATGGGCTCTGATATTGCTGTCTGCAGCATATTCTAAGTTCTTTGTGGTCATTGGTGTGTTGTGTTTATTTAATTTACTAGATTACAGTTTGTTAATGAGAGCATAGGAGAGACATGACAATGAGAAGCAGACTGAGGGTAGAACACAAGCTGGGACAAAAGGAAATGAGATGGATGGAGGTGGGTTAAGAGAATTTCTCAGAACTTCTTAGCTCCAAAATGATATACAAATCTATACTTAAGTTTCAGTAGAAAGTGTCAAACTCACTGACATATTTACAAACTAAGATGATTGTAATGTTTCTTTTTAGGGAAATGGAATACATGATAGCAAAAAAGTAGAAATATGCCTCACTAGATTTGAACCCGTGTCTTTCTTACTGATATTCCTGAGATCAGTTTTAACAAAAAAAGACAGCAAAGATCCTATAGTGAAGGTGTCAGAAAACACACATTAGAATAGTGTTGAATTCCAAAAACTGAACATTGCAGGGGAATTGCATACAGTTAGAAGTAAGAAGAAAGGCAAATAAGTGGCAAATCAAACACAAATAAAAGCATAAAGCCACTTGCTGTACTGACACTGGAAGAAATTAATGTGAGCAATTTTAAGCATAACACAAATTTATTTATCTGCTTTTCATCCAAATGACTTCATCAGAAAAAAAATTGCATTCAAATGCAAATCTTTTTTATATAAAAAATAGAAAAATAGAATAATTGAATCATAATTCAAATTTTAAAGGCACATACTGTTAAACAAAAAAAAAAAAAAAAAGACTTCATTGTCCCAACCATAACATTTTATAAGTTTTCTAACTTTCATCCTTCTGTCCTTATGAAAACACTTAATATTAACTAATGATAATCTTCTAAAGCTATATACCACCTTAAGGGAGAGTAGAACCTGGTGCATTAAGAATGGATACATGAAATCATGCATATGTTGAGCAATGGAAGCCATTACAGGGAAAGTGTTAACTTTTACATATTTCAGAACTGATTAGTTATGTGCACCTTCACTCAGCTCAGTTGCAACTGATGACAATATTCTTTGTACATGCCAAGGATTTTTCTTCAGGTTTGCTACAGGATGAGAAGTGTAATTTCTCAGTAGTTATATATGTGCATCACTGTTAGTCACTCTGAACTGCTGAGCAATGTATGACCACAGAAAGATGATTTTAATATATAAGCTCTTTTGGGGCATGTATGTGGTGCTTTTTTTTTTTTTTACCATATTACAAGTTATAAATGGAACTATAGGACAGAGATGAAAAGAGGAAGCATGGAGAGGATAGAACACAAGATGAGCAAATGAAGACTGAGCAGGATGGAGGTAGGATAGGAGATTACCTCTCAACTTCTTAGCTCAGTAATGATGTTGATCTACAATAACTATATATAGTTATTAATATTTACTGACAGTAATTATCAATGATTTGTCAGCAAACTACACATTTTAGACAGAACAATTGTAGCCAGTCGGGTTCCTATCAGCATTTCGAATATTGAAAATGCTGAATTTAATTTAATCGAACTGAAATGTAAAAAAATCTCAGAAGAGCGAACTGACGGAACATCGATTTCTTTCCCAAGGAAAGAAATTGATGGCCTGTCATCGGAGTTTGGTATTTCCTCCACTGTGGTGTGGTCTCAGAGTTGGTATATTTAAGTGGGGGGGTGTGGGGGCACAGCCCCCCAAGTTGGGGGGGGGGGTAGGGCAAAGCCCCCCACTTCTGTCAGTGTTTAAAGTATTTAATTTTTTTTTTGCACAGAACACTGATTTTTTCTCCTGCGAAAGAAATCGATGTTCTATCTCTTCACTCTTCTGAGATTTTGAACATTTCAGTTCGATTAAATTGCATTCGGCGTTTTCAGCATTTGATATGCTGATATAGACCCAGCCAGTCATGTGTACATTACAAAAATATCTGGGAAGATGAGTGATATGGATGGGAATAATTTTATGTGGGACAGATGGCTTTTTTTTTTTTTTATCAAGAAGGAAAAGTTAGAGAAGGAAGTCAGGGAAGTAAGAGGTAGGTAACAGAATAGGCAGTAGCGTAGTCAGGGTGGGGGGGGAAGGAATGCTGTAGATCTCTGTGTGTGGTCTAAACAGTAGCAACTACTTACTACATTGTAGCAAACAGTTTCCTGCAGTTTAAAAGTAAAAAGAATATATATATATTTTTGTTTTTAACTAAAACCTAAGCACTATGCTTCATGCAGACATGGTATAAACTGTAGCAACTGTTTGCAACAGTTTAAAAAGAAGATTTTTTTTTTTAACTAAAACATGAGTGCCATAATGCTCTGTGCAGACAGGGTACAAACTGTAACAACTGTTTGCTACATTTGTAGCCAACAGTTTGCTACAGTTTAAAAGAAATTAGTTGAGGCTGGGTTGGGTACAGAGCACAGAAATAGGACCTGAATGGTATGGCTTGGACAGGAGGGAAGGGCGCATGTCATGCATCTGGCCACCTGGTTGGTGTACCAGTAGAATGAACGTCTTTTTTTTTCTCTCCAATGGAAGAACTGGTTCAGCCAGCACCCTGGGCCTGTACTGTGAACCAGTGTCCCATGCCAGTGCACTCTACAAGTGAAGACAAAAGAAAAAGTCATGGGCAAAGACAAACTTGAGACAGGGTGTGTGGTAACACAGTAAATGATAGGAACACAATGCCACAGGAGACCTCAGATAAACAGAAAGAGGATGATGGTGAAAGGGAAGATTGCGCTTTATATGGGGGTAGGCACTGACACAAAAGGGAGAGGAACACTGGGTTTTGGGATATGACTGGATGTTCAGAGTTACAATCTCTGCTACCTTATAACCAGCAGAAAATTATATATTACTCTGTGAGCTTTCACCACTGAGTCCCACCTCAGAAGCTGAAGACAGTGTTCGGTAGGGATGCAACTCAGTAAGTCACTGAATAATGGTCTCTATGCAGCTGATGTGGGCATTCAACCTTCTGTCTATTATCTCCTTCACAAACAGTGGTACAGATAAGGCAGGATGTGTGGTGGCAACTGTGACAACCTGGCACCCAGATGTGCTGTGTGACTTTGCTGGAGGTAAGGGTGGTGGTGGTGTTGCTGTGGAGGAAAGACAGACTGTGATAGTATGGCTGGTGCAGGTCACTGTGCTGCTACATATAATAGTAATATAAATGGAAAAAAATTAAATACATTTATGAAACACAAAGGATTGAGACAGAGAGAATAGGAAAGAGACATACAAAAACAATGAAATTACATTCTTAGCTATGCTGATACTCTAACAGTGAAGCAAAATATTTTTTAATAGTAGGGCTCACAAGTATGTCATCAACCTGAGTATTATATTTGTTGGGGGGGGTTTGACCAAAGCAATCTTCTTATGCATCCTGATTGTACTAACTGCAGGAGCTATTTATCAGGAACGAACATTTGTGCTTGCGACCCGTGATGCTATTTCAGTTTTGCCAAGAATCGTGCTGATCACATAATAATTATGTGAAGCGCAGGTGATACACAGAGGCTAAATGCATCTACTGAATATTGTGAATACATATATGGACCTTGTAGTGTTGCATTAATGTTTTTGATGAAGCATAATATACTCTGCCATGACAACAGAATTTATTTTGGGGGGGGGGGGGTTGACCCCACACCCATCCTAACAATCTCAGTGTGTATGCACTTAAAATGATTAATTACTTGATCACCTATACAAGGAATGGCATGCAAAAGCACAGTTCTAGTATTGCACAGTCAAACTAATTCGAGTCATACTAATAGATATGTTACTGTAGTATAAATGTTATACAGAATTCTATTTAATGGTTACACTTGTAACCAAGCAAACAGACTCATCAGACACAACAGCAGGTATACTTACCCTGGTGCTGTTTTATGCTGTAGTCTGTCCCTCTGCATCTCCATGTTTCTTTCAGCCTCTATAGAGGCTGGAGGTATAAAAAGGGCATAATGAAAAATTGCATTAGCCGAGGCGGTCACACTTGTTTAAACTCAAGCCACTATAGCGGTGATGGTACTGTTCCCCTGAGTGTGGATTGCAGGCATCCTGAGTAACAGCTTGAGAGAAACTATTCCAAGCATCAGCCTTGTACCTTGACCTGGTATAGCCGTCCTGCAGGAGCATTCACCAGTACTGCTTATGGAAGATACTAAGAACAATCTTGATCTCTTCCTCACACCACCTCTGTACTGCAATTCCTTCACCTTCTTCAACCATACTTGTCTCACGTTCAAAGATCTCAGGAAAAATGGCAGAGAAATGGTGTCCAAAACAGGTCACATAAGTGTCATCCTTCTGTCAAAGATGGGGACTGACTGGCACCTCATCTGTACAATGGAAGACAACATAATGAAATATAGTTATTGTATTATTAAGGTTCCAATGACACTTTAAGCTGTGATATATGGCAGTCATCCATCCCTCTATTTGCTGCAGAAATTGACCCCCATCTTCAGATGGTTAATTTTGGGATGACATTCTTTCCAAATTAACATAATATGCTTCCCATGTGTGCAGAAAATTTGCTGCAAGTCCCCAGGCATGTGCATGGCATTGTGTAGTAAGCTTTATGATGTTTATCATGTTTGCTCATCTAGCAAATTGAGTGATTCAGAAACAATAATGTGATGAGCCTTAATTAGCATAATCATCATACCCAGAGGAATGAATTTTCCCAGTATAAGCATAGACAGAAGACCAAAGCCTAATTATGCTATGAAGAAACCATTTAGGGGTGAGTTTGAATCCAGTGGGCTGATGTTCTCACAAGCTTTTTCGTTGTGAGTCACATACCCTGAATATATAAGATACGTTCTACTTACATAATTAATTCAGCTGTATAATGTTACCTTTGACTGTTCATAGACCATAATGCCTATGAGGAATGTCACTTTGTACTTTTAAAATGTGTTGGACTAGGCAGTATTGGGAGGTACATTGCAAGTATTGTGTGAGTAATAGACTGTAGATGACTATTAAGGCTGATGGTAAATATCCCTTGGGCTCACATTCTGAATAAAGTTTATTACTGTTTTACTGCTGTTTGCCTTGCAGGTGGGTATTTAGGCACACAACCTCATGGAAATTCTTGTTGCATTGGTCAAGGCTGTTTTTTACTTTTACTTCTGTAATGGTTTTGTGAAATTATATGTGGTCAGTGCACATACCAGTCATGCCTTTCCTTAAAGATTATGGGCTGACATGTATAACTGTCAGGCAAACATTGATATATATATATATATATATATATATATATATATATATATATATATATATATATACACACGCACACACACATATTATAGTACGAACATTGCACAGATTTTTAAGAATAAGAAGACTATTAATTCCCATGTTTTCTGTGTCAAAAGAGTAGTGCCAGAAAAACAGCACCTAAACAAACTTCAGAATCTGGGGTTCCATCTACATCTACCACAATCTGAAATTTATGTATGAGGAAAATGAGATGGTACTACAGGTCCTCTGTCTCCATGGCTGATGATGATGACTCAGTACTCATGCTACTGGTCAGCACTTACATGACCATGCTTGGGCTGATATTGTTACTAATGTAAATATGGTGGGTGGTTATAACTAGAACTATGACGTGGTCCATTGCTGATGCATGGATATGATCCATGCTGCCACCCACAGAGCAGGGGACATGGCTTGGGAATGGAGATTAACTGGCAGAATGCTGTCAACTCAGTCACTTCTTACTGAGACAGAAGTGTTTCTGGCCTCTTTGAAACACAGCTCCACCTCCACAGAGGTTCAGAGTGTGGTGTTGGATGTTGAGGAAAAGCTGGACAGGCCCCAGAGAATATCAGCTGTAGATACCCCAGGCATGTAATCCTACTTCATATTATCAATAGTGGCAAACCCTCCTTAACAAGTTGTTAGTGAAATGTTCCTTAAATAGGTCTGACTTTTGGTAAACAGGTGCATTGGTGCTCCAAGTTCCAAGTACATCTGCAAGAGGAATGGCCAGGAGTAATAATTTTAATTTTATTTTTTATTTGTAAAGCGATCATTTGCATGTGTGCCTCTACTGGGTCTTACTTAAACTGTTTATATATTTTTTGCCTTTGTGAATTCATAGGTGAACCTTTATTCATCACCAGTATTACAGAACTCCTTCTGATGTTGGAGGATCTGTTGAATCTGATAATGATGGCAGGATAAGGTGTCACAGTTTGGCCTTCAGAATATGTGCTGGACACAGGGACTATGACCCACACATCCATCCTCTCAGGATGGACACAGTTATTGTGTTACCCATGAAACACGACCATCTAAAAGTGTACAGGTTGATTTACACTCTAGATCAGTGATCTTTGGCTGCCCCCACATTGGAAAAGTCTGCATCTATCCCCAGCACTTGTGGGCTGCATGGACATGCGGGGCTTGTTAATGGTACTTGCCAGTGATATGATTACCAGCACTCATCTTCATCACTGATGTATAAGAAGCTGCCAAGAAACTTATGTGCAGGGCCATTATGGTGGTACATGCTAGTACTACTAGAGCCATGGCAGCGATAGTTAGGGTGAACCAGGATGTGAAGGCTGATATGTGGGAGTGCATGACCAGTTTATAATCCATTGAATAGACTGAATAACACATTGGGATGTGCAGTGCTTTCCCTGGGTCATCTGTCAAGAGCAAGAGGTGATCCTTGTGGCCAGTCATCTGCTACATTCACAGATTTTAGCCAGCATGGTAGTGGATAAATGAGATCTAGTTCCCATACTGCTAGCCCTTCCAAAGCAACATTTATTGTGAAAGTGTATATGACCAGAAGTGTCCATCGCCATAGTCTTTGTCATCATCATGGTGTCACATCTACTAGAGGACATTGATCTTTGTCACCCAGCACACCAAGATCAAGATACAGCCAATGCAAATCCTGGAAGAACCAGCTGTCATGGGCAGGAATGTGCACTGAAAGCTGCACCTTCTGTTATGCATGCACTGGATATGCCCAGTAGGCCAAGTTACAGTGCCACCCCATGTGCTGCAGCTGTGTCCCTCTATACCCACACATAACACCATAGCCCCCAGCACATCAAACACACCCAGTGAGACCTGCCCTTTAGCACATATTCCCTCTCAAGCAACTCACATAAATGCACTTCTACACCTCAGCACTCACTCTCACACTTCTCTGTGAAAGACATGCACACTATACTCCCTTCCCAAGCTGTGCAAATGATGATAACCGTGCCCTTTCCTTTGTACATTTTTACTTGGGTTGCCTATGATTGATGCACACTGGGGCCAGTCCATGCATGGGTAGCACAGCCTGGTGCTCTTGTATTCATCATTTTTACTGTTATGTATCTTCTTAGCTCTTATATAGTTACATTGTAAAGCTTTGTGCAATGCGATCCCTCTTTGCTAGTGCCACAACATACTGTCCCTTCATTCATCTGGCATGGTCATACCCTGCTGCTGGCTCTCTCACTGACTCCTCATCTGTCTCAGTTGCCACTCTTCATGATGCTGGAAACTGAAGTCCCTGCAAAAGGCTACCCTGCTGCAACTGCCTTCTTAATGTCATATTATGTAACACAGCATACATGGTCAGTATGTTTGCACACCTGCCAGGATTATACCGCATGGCACCACTGGAGTCATCCAGACAGTGAAGGCATTACTTCAGTAGCCCAAATATATGTTCTGTGATATTTCTGCTTTGTTGTACCCATGGTCCATTTGATTATGTGGCTTTTTGATAGGTGTCATGAGTTAGTGTTGTAGGGCATATCTAGCATCGCCTACAAGATGACCCTGTGAGAGGTCACACCTTGCAAACCACTGATAAAGGCCACAAGTGTGTCATATGTGCATATCAAGAAAACTGCCTGGGTAGACTGCACACACATTATAGATGATATCCTCTGTATTACAGACCACCCGGCAGTTGATAGAGTGATCACCTGTATGGTTCATGTACCTCCTTCCCAGTTCACCTGATGGAGTCTTTATTTCAATATGAGTATGGTCCATGGCCCTCAGAACCTTACGGAAATGGGATGTGTCATCGAACTTCTGCATGGTATTTGTTCTCTACTGTGTGTTATGTAGAAACAAAATATACTTCCCATGTGCTGCAGCATGGCATCACTGAACTGATGATGAATTATCATTATGGATGTCTAAGATACCCCCACTTTGTCCCCATTGGTCACTAAAAGGTTTCTGTAGCTACTGTACGTAAGCCATACATACCTTAATATCCAGTAGGACAGGTTCTGTATGACTGCCACAGGAATGCAGATGAGGTCAACATATGTCCATGATTTCCTGCATGGTGTCCATGCACACAAGGTACCAGTCCACTATGTCAGCACCATGGAGGGCATGAAATGTTAAACATGGTCAGATGATCCAGCATCTCCGGAGATGATGTCTCACACTGTCAGCTTCAGCAGCTTTTGACAGATCCTCTTGCATCCTACTCTATGAAGATCCACAATTATAATAGCTAAAGCAGCTTCAACATGGAACACTGTTTTATTCTGCCTGTACACAAGCATATGTTCTTGTACAAATCAACAGTGGACTCAGTGTCACTGTGCAGCATTTAAATGTTTCTGAATCAATCCACCATTAATATCTTTTTAATTAACATAGGTGATGTTCATTATATAGTCATTAGTAAATAACATGGATGACCTTGTCACTTTGTCTGTCTTCTTCATCTTGCTGGGTTTTCTGAATCATACTCACCCTGCTTATGGTCACTTGTCACATAAATTTGCTTACAATGATATGACAAAGGTTTCTAAATCTGGACCATATTGTCTTATACATTAACATAGGTTGTGAGGCATTGTGGGTTCAGTCATTCATGATGTCATATCAGGTGTTTGCAACTTCAATAAAAATTTCAGGGGGCCGTCCTAATCAATAAAATTAATTGAAAAAATAGCACACCTTTTTACATCATATACTGCAGAATTTTATGTTGTATATGATGAGGAGATTGCACCCACTACTAAGGGCTTGCCTGCTATGTTTACTATGGGAAGTTTAACAATGCAGTTTAAAATCTTCATAAATGTTATTTCTATTGACTTTTATACCCTGCAACTTACTAAGAAATCAACAAGCTCTCCTGGGGTCTATAACGGTGAACTGTAAATTCCTATAAAATTAAAAACAACTCATAACTGTTGTAAATTATTACATTTCAGTTATACATAGTACCTTATATTCTTCATAGATTGCAGAACATTCTGAACTTATGTATGAAATAATAAAATTATTTTAGAAGCTGCGTAATTTAAAATGCATAAATAATACAATTAGGGGACGTCTGTACACTGCAAATGGTTTCTGTATAGTTATTATCTAAGCTATAGTTCTATAGTGTAAAGCATGTGCTGGTGAAAATGTATTCTTTTCAGTTTAAGGGCAAACACTTTATACACTGATAAACTTTAATTAGGCAGTTCATGTAATTCATGCCTTGTGGAGAGATATTGTACCATGGTTCCACTGATATATGCAAAGTGTGACTCCTAGGATGAACTACCTCATAAGTAAAGAAAAGGCTCACGTCTGCTGTGGAGCCTCAGAGGCAGCATATTTAGTTGTGAAAAATACTACTGCATATATTTAGTTTTAAAAAGTATGAGAGACCGTGCCCCTTTTTCAGGGAAGCAAGCCTCCCTGCATTACTTCCAACTGCACATTTGCATTTCAGTGCATAGCTATATTCTACTTCAGTTCAGTCTTTTATATTTTTCTATAGTGCTTTTTGCCTGGTTGAAGAGCCTGTGCTTTAGAGACAATGTTCCAAAATTAAAAGTTTGAGAAATGTCTTTAAAATACCTTTAGAAAACCCTAGACATCCTCATCCCACCCCCAACCCCCATTAGGGAAACCACCATAAAAAATGTCTCCAAAGCCAACTTCACGCTTCTTAAGACAGAAGTGGCAAACTTCACGACATCCATGCTGACGGACAATAGAGGTACGACTGCTAAATCCTGTACAAATGCACTTTATTAGCACTTACATGAGTGCATGGATCGTGCAATCCCTAACAGAACCAAGATATTATTCTCCAAAAAAGGAAGCTAATCTGGTGGTCTCCTGCCATAAACAAACTCTACAACAGAAGAAAGAAGCTGTTGCAAAAAGGAGTAAAATCCCATGATTGGAGGAACTCCATGGTCAGCCTCAGTGATTCTAAAGACAGCCGCAAAGCATTCTATAGCTATGCCAAGAATCTCAATGGCAACACTCAGATTTGCTCTGAGTTACAGCACAATGGCACTAAATATACAGAACCAACTGATATTGCCAACATCCTGGCAGATAGGTTCAGTGCTAACTTTACCCCTCTCACACCCTCTAAAGGGCCCATCTCTATACCAGAAGAATGCAAAGTTCCTGTAATCATGGCTGCACAGGTAAAAAACACACTCTCTAAAGCCAAGAACACAGCATCCATGGGACCTGACAACATCCCAGGCTGTGTTCTACATGAACTACAGAACGAACTGGCACCCCACCTAAGTACCACGTTCAATCATAGCCTCACCTCAGGCTTTGTGCCCACTGAATGGTGCACAGCAATGGTTATCCCACTCCACAAAGGGGGAGCCACCACGGACCACGGGAACTACTACCCCATTAGCCTGACGAGCCTGGTCTGCAAGGCTATGGAATGTATCATCATGGAACTTATAAACAATGACATTGGTAATCTCCAAACTCTGGACCCTACCCTGTTTGGGTTGTAAAAGGCAGTTCATGTCTACTAAACCTGATAGACTTCTTTGAAGCGGTCACCAAAGCTGTAGATGAGGGTAAGGTGGTTCACACAGCCTATCTAGATCTCGCCAAGGCTTTCAACACCATCCCCCACTCTGGAATTATAGATAAACTCACTAAACTAGGTATAAATCCCTATGTCACAAGATGGGTTGCAAACTGGCTCACTGACAGAACCCACACTGTGAAAGTAGCAGACTCCAAGTCCAACTTCAGACTAGTGACAAGTGGAGTACCACCGGGTTCAGTCCTATGTCCTCTCCTGTTTGGTATCTACTTCTTTGAAGTACAGGCTAACACAGAAGGTCTTTGGCTAACAATGTTCACAGATGACTGCAAACTAGGAGCCATAATCAGAACTCCTAACAATGTGTACATCCTACAAAAGGGCCTCACTGAGACAGATGCCTGGTGTCAAAGTCATGCCCTCAAGCTCAATGCCAAAAAGTGCATTGTCATCCCTTTTGGTAAAAACTCTGTACCCATGAACTACCACATAGGCAGTAGTCTACTTAACACTGATAGTGTGATAAGAGACCTTGGGACACAGGTGGACAGTAGTCTCTCCTTTGATAATCACATCACCACAGTAGTCAGGAAATCCTTCTACGTGGCACACCTCATCACAAAAGGTTTCTCATCCAGGGAAAAAGAGGTCATTGTTCCCCTCTAATCATCACTCATTAGACCCATTATAGAGTACAATGCCCCTTTTGGTATGTACCTCAGAAGACATCTACAACAACTGGAAAGGCTGCAGAAATACCTCACAAAGAGGATTACCGGTCTCAAACAATTGCCCTATGCAGATAGTCTCAAAAAACTCAAGCTTTACTCTGTCACATATTGCCTACTCAGAGGCGATCCCTGCCTAACATACAAAGCTATGTCAAACCCAGAGCTATTGGACATGATCCACTTAAAGAAATCCCAATCCCTCCAAGCTACACACCCTAGGGACCTAAACCTTGTCACCACAATAAACAGAACATGCTGGAGGGATAGATTCCTGTCCCAGAGACTTCCCATACTCTGGAACAAACTACCTATCTGTATCAAACAAAGCTCCTCATTAGCACTCTTCAAGAAAAATTTTGATGATTGTATGGGAGATAGGAAATAAACCCCGGGGATCACTTCTGTTGCTTTTCTTGACAGGGGCGCAGGAAAAAAAATTTCTTGGGTGGCAAAAGCCAGGGTACTGTTTAGCTAGGCTTATATAGGCCCTAGGGCCAATAACTTAGTACCTACCTATGATCCTATGAACCTATGTGCATCCTCACCCGAACGTTAAAAAATCTCAGCTACACCCCTGTACAGTATGATGTTGCTAAAATGCAGTAAGGATGAGAATTTAAATTACAATTCAGTTATAATTCAGACATGAATGCATGCAAAATAAGACGGTTATTTTTCTTAAAACAGACAGAAAATTCTATAGTATTTTTAGAAAAAGCCTGCATAGAAGATTTGCACTTATGAATGAATTATAAGAAACTGTAATGCATTGCTTAAGTTACTTACACAGTATCAGAGTTTGTATCACCTGCATATACCCTTCTCAGTAAAGAGAGCACTCTGGAATTCATTAGAGTCATTGCTACTTCACACAATACTAACATGAAGGGTTAAGGTAGAGAAGGTCCCGTCACACATACCAGCTGAGGTATAAAGATCAGTGAAGAGCAATGAAAGCTATCTGGATGAACTACTATTGGCTTAAGTGTAATATAATGGTCACACATTTTTATGGAGAAAGTCAGGGCTGAAACAATGTTCTGCAAGTCTACCAGAATTAATATTGCAAACTGTCACACAGGTTTAATAACTGCTTAACTTCTAGCCTGTATGTATGAATTAGCTATAATAACCTGTTGCCTGTTGCAATGATAAAGGCATGTCAGTATGTCAGTAATCTACCTGTGCCCCACCTTCCTTAACTGCAGCTGCATCTACATCCACTATTTGGAAGTTAGGAAAACTGTGATTTTAATTAACTTTTTGTATAAGCTATGCTGATTCTGTGGCTGTCAGTTATACAGAGGATTAAATCACCAAATACAACATGCAGAATAGAATATATAGTCCCTAACATTTATACACACAAATATAAATATGCACACACACACACACACACACACACACACACACACACACACACACACACACGCACGCACGCACGCACGCACACACACACACACACACATACATGCACACATGCATGTATATATGTGCTGAAATTCATCAAATCACCCAGTTATCAGCATTCACAATGTCAACCAGAAAATGGTGACTTTGCAAGCATTGACATACTACTACGCATACTTTGAGTAACAATCTTAGCACATACAAATCATAACCTAAAAATAAATAAAATACAATATAATTTTTGCAGAGAGGCAAACCTCCCTGGACCCTGTACACTCCCTTCTAATTATAATTACTAACTCCAAGATAGCACAATGGCAGGGAAAGGGTATATTTCCTAACCCAGGGAATTGTGTGATCTCACACATGTCGACCATCTGTGTTGTTGACAAAATGTTATCAACTAAACAAATGTCGACCAAAGGGGGGAATGACAACATTGCATGTTGAATAAACTGAATGCTCACATCACTGGATTTTTGTAGAGGGAATGGAGGCACTTGGCCAACATTCAAACTAAAAACACACTGCAGTATGTCAAACCCACACAAGTGGTGGGCTGTACCCTACACATCCACCAATGATGGGGCTGCGCCCTCCATACCCCCCCAACTATATATACCAACTCCAAGATTGCACTACAGTGGGAAAAGGGCAAATGTCTCCATGTTGGCCAAGTATCTCCATTCGTTGTAAGAAAATCCAGTGATGAACATTCTGTTAATTCAACGTTCGCTGTCATCTCAGTCAAGTACATTTTGTTTAAGTGGCTTTTTGTTCATTAGAAGTAGACCCATATACACACATATATGTGTCTATATAGTCCTTAACATATGTTCTCAGAGTTAATGGGGTGTTTTGTGTCTGTGTGCGTGTGTGTGTGTGTGTGTGTGTGTGTGTGTGTGTGTGTGTGTGTGTGTGTGTGTGTGTGTGTGTGTGTATATACAGACATATATGCTGGGTCTGTGCTTTGGAGTTAAACATTCTCATAAACTTGAATAAAGCTTCTGTGTGTAACATAGATTCTTAACTGACGTAGCAAGACTTCATGAAAAGTTTAAAACTGTCACAAGTCTCATATGCTGCCATTGCCTTCAAAGTAATAAATGTCTGACACAGTGAGTATATGAAATAACGGCACCATGTGCTGTGTTTAATACATTGGTGCAAGTCTTCCTCAGTCTTATTCAAAGCAGGGAAAGGTAGCAGAGTTATAGGTAGAAATAACACTAGATGTCAAAGAACTGTAACTCTCAGTATGCAATTAAAGACACTGAGTGAATAGATAAAGTTCTCCTTGTTTATCTAGAGCAAGGATAAGAAAAAAACATGGGTAATTTATGCACATCCTACTTTAACAACATAGCATACAGTGATATAATAGCTGCCCAATTATGCAATAGTTGTACTTGTAGGTTTTCATTGTTGTATATTTCACAAATAATCGGATGTGTAGTTTCCAAAATCTGAGAGGAAAAAACAACATTTCCAGATATTCCCAGTGTGCTTCAGAGTGCTTTTAAACATGAATGTCCCCTATATTCATAACATTTCTTTTCACTGGTGAAATAAAGTTCTAAACTTGTTAAATGACTTGCTCATAGTTACGTGATTGAAGGGATCAAACCCTAGTCTGCAGGATATGGTTTGCTGGCAGTCATAGCCTTAAGCTTCTGCAAAGTACAGACTGAAGTATTTTTGCATTCTGAGGCAAAAAGTCTCTCAGCTGCAGTTATTTGACTACCTTGTTTTACATTAATGACTGATCAGAAGGAATGAAAACATCATTCTTTATTCCTATAGGAGCTATACTAAGCTTTGCTTCATAACCAGATACTTAGGTTTTTATGTTATAGTACTTCACATTCTGAAATCAAAGGATGCCTTGTTCTTAATTAAACAATTCTGCTGCCTTTGTCAGAGATGGATTTTACTTAAGTCAGTTCTGTGAAATATGATTTTCTATGTGGTGAAATCTTAGATCACTTGATCAGAAACTAGCCATCTCAGGGGAAATTAAATATAAACTGGAACCGTAACTGCTAACTAAATTTTTCTGACATATTTTTCTGAGTAATCAACACAGTATGGAAATATCAGATTGTAAGGAGTAAATATATTTATTTCTAGGAGAAATTCCTCTAAAGAGCAAGTATAAGAACGTGGTATAAAATAATGCAGTCTGACATAATGGAAAAAGAACTTTTCAGTGATCTAAACATTTTGGTATGAATCCTTTTTTCTAGTTGCTGTGCAATCTGTTAATTCCATTTGTTTTCCATGCAAATATTTGCAGAACTGTTAAAGATCTTGCATTCTTGCATCTCTAGATTTTACTCCCATTTATTTCCAGTCTAATTATTAAAAAAAATGCATTCACCTTTGGTGTTTCTTGTTTTTCTCATATAACACTAATTGTTTCAATGTGTTCATTAATGAAGTGTTTGTTGTTTTCTAAATGTGTAATTTATTCCAGATTCTTTTTTTTTTTCTTTCTTTCTTTCTTTTTCTTTCTTTCTTTCTTTCTTTCTTTCTTTCTTTCTATCCTATTTCCATCTGTTTTCACTCTAGGTTGTAGATGCATATAGCAAACTAAACTGTGTGTACTTTATTACATTTCATTAAAGCAAAATGAAAAAGGCAAACTTTTGGCACAAACAATGAACAGAAAATATGTCCATAGTAAAATAAATAAATAAATAATAATAAATAAAGCAAAATGAAGGAAAACCCATCTATAAATGCATGCAAGAAATAAGAAACTAACATCCAGAACTGGAGTTTTTTTCCTCATAAATAACATGGAGAATGTTTAAGAAAAGAAAAAGAAAATTCACCCACAGCAAATACTTTACAG
This sequence comes from Protopterus annectens, assembly GCF_019279795.1. Lineage (NCBI taxonomy): Eukaryota > Metazoa > Chordata > Ceratodontiformes > Protopteridae > Protopterus > Protopterus annectens. Next base: position 986,672,226 of record NC_056735.1, on the reverse strand, counting down.
CTTTAATGTTTTGATTTAATTCTACAGTTCAACTCTGTTTAACTGCTTCTTCAGGGCACACAGCAGACTTACTAGCTATGATTACTGTATCCAAGTAAAAATACAAAAATAATAATCAGTTCTGTAGCATAAAATAAAAAGCACTGACTATGGTCAAGATGACCTGAGTTTGATTAGCAAACCAGGCACTAGAGGAGCTGATGATGGGGGAATAGAAATGATGATACAATGTCTGCTCACTTCTTTTAGGAGGCAAGGTGTAGGGGAATGGTGGAAGGGTGGTGCCAAGGTAAATGTATTCAGGTGATGATATGAGAAATGTGATGAGTACCATTTGTAATGGCAGATGAGCAAGTGCTGAGGGGAATGTTACTGCACTGGTGGAAGTAGATTCCTCACAGCACCAGTGCACGCCCAGCTAGATAAGCAAGCTAGCAAGCCGAAGACTTTGGTACGGGTATACAGGAAAAATTCTAATGAGAGCAGCAATTGAGACACTGCCTCATTCTCATCCACCTCCCACCACAATAGATCTCAGTCCACATCCTGCCTAGCTAGGCCATCCTGTGGTATGGTGGTCCCACCCAACAGTTAGTACTGGAGTTAGTGGTAAGACTTAATAAGAGTGATGGTCAAGCCACCATGTTAGGAGGCCCAAAAACAGAAATAGTACTTTGAAGGGGGTAGAAATTATGGTGAACATTATTCCCAATTGTGCAGCATTGATCCCAAGGAAGAATCACAAAAGACCAAAGACTCAAGCAAGCTGGGAGCAAATCTTCTCACCCATAATTCCCAATTGTGCAGCACTGATCCCAAGGAAGAATCACAAAAAAACAAAGACTCAAGCAAGCTGGGAGCAAATCTCCTCACCCATAATTCTCACCCCTTCAAAGCATTATTTCTGTTAAAAAAAATGAAAGTATTCTTAAGTCCTTGTTTCTCTTTCTTCTTCCTTTTTTGGATAACTGAAAATGCACGTGTGCTGCTAATTGCTATTGTTTTTGACTGAGGTAAAGGGAAAAGTACACTGGCTGAAAAAGAAACAAGTAATTTTAGAAGAAAAGTTATTTTTATTTTGCTTAAAGTTATTTTAATTTTGCTATGTCATATTTCAAGTGGAGATTTGTTTAAATGAACCATTGTCTCAGTACAGAGTGTCTTAGCTGCAGTGGCAAGATATGATTAGCCTCTGAATGCTTACATATATATATATATATATATATATATATATATATATATATGTGTGTGTGTGTGTGTGTGTGTGTGTGTGTGTGTGTGTGTGTCTGCTGCTTGTGTCACATAATGTCCAATACTGCAAAATATTTTTTTTTCATTTTGCATTAAAAGTCTGTACATACATATTATATTACTTTAGCTTTTTGATCTGTTTTCAGCATTTTGAATATTGATTCATGAAGGTTGGCAGAGGAATTTCATTGCTATTTAGCACAGCAGCTTGCTGAACATTAACAAATACATCAACAGCAGTCTGAATCAGTTTTTTAAGCATTTATGAGTTTAAATATCACTCAGAGACATTTTTACATGAAATGATGGATAAGTTTTCTCTAGCTCAGACTGTTGAGCAAACACTATAAAAGCTGATAATCACACAACTGTACTTCAGTCTAGTTCTGTTACGTAGAGGAATAAAGTTCTGAATACAACACAAATAATCCATGATTAATTAGTAGATTAGGCACTGGTGGAGCTTAGCAGCTGTGACTGACATCCATCCTGGAAGGAAAGAAAGAAGTGATTTGTCCTTCCACAATTCTGAGCCCACCAAGAGCATTGAGGTGTACCAGGTAGTAGCTATTGGGACTATATGGCTCATACCATACATAAAACAGGAGGTGGTCCCAGAGTATGTGTTAGCATGCACTGAGAGCCTTAGTAGAGCATTGGCTTTGAGTGAAGCTACCACTACGAGGGAGTTCTGTGAGGGGATAGGGACTCTTGATGTGAATGATAGACCACCTCACACCCAGGTCTTGTTTCTGTGGGAGAGCAAGTGGGCTGCTTGGGCTCTCAACTAAAGCAAAGAATGAATGCAGCTTCAGGCTCTCATCCAAGCTGAGAAATGAATAGGAGAAATCTTACCCAGGAGGAGGAAGAAGAGAAGGAACAAACAAATTAATAGTCTGCTGCAGGGAGCTGTAGCGAGAGATAGTGATAATTACAAAAACTGTACTTACTCTAGTCCTGATTGCTTAATTATATGCATCATGTTTCTTTGATATATTTGCATATCCTGATCAAAAACAAAATATGACTTTGGTTGCCCCACTACAGCAGTTGCACTGATCTTCTTTGATTGTCCAAACTCCACATTAATCCTCCCTCTTTCACTTATCTGCTATGGAAAATGATTCTTTGAGGATTAGTAACAGTAACAAATTATGTCTGTGCTGCATTTCTTTGAGTAGTTCACTTTCATTCCTTTTATTTTCAGGTTAACAAATGCTTATAAGATAAATAGTTTAGCTGTTGCATGACTTCTTGTTATCACGTTCTTATAGAGATATATCCTCCTGAAGTTGTCAACCTAGATCCTGATGTTAAACATTTTGTTTTTGCATTCAAACCATTTCTCTTTCATGACTTTCTACATTCCTTCTGCAGTTTTTTCCACTGAATACATTGCCCCAATTTATTTTACACAGTGACTATTTTGCTTCCATATAATCTGTTATTAACCTTCTGTGCATTGATTTAGACTTCTGTTTGGAATAATTATCTAGCAACAAATTAACCTTTATAACCCCATGATCACTGCACATCAACAGTGGTAAAACTTAATATGAAGTAACAGTAATTTCTTTAGGAACACAAGCAATGTCTAGTATGTTCTATTCCCGGCTAGACATTTTTTGCAGTCTGAATCAATTGTTGTTCTTGAACATACATTGTAAATAATTCCCTCACTAATGTTGTTTAGTCACTATTATTCCCATCTGGTTCTGGTAAATTTATCTTCCCAGCCACCATTGCTCTTCCCTGCTGTATTTCATGCAAGAAATGTATAAATTCCTCTAGGTCATCAGCACTTGCTTTGGTGGTCTATACACTCCAATAGTTGTTACATGTTCCAGTGATGTCTTTATTTTCACAGTTATACATTCTGCAATATGAGTGTTATCACACAGAATATGCAATAATCACAGGTCTCATAACAATCTTTAATCCCTGTTATAACACCTCCACCTAATTTTTGGTCAGAATGTCTGTTACAGTAAAAACATTTATACTCTGACAGAACTGGTTTCCAGTCATTTTTCTTTAGCCATGTTTCTCAAACAATAACAACATCAATCTGATGGAAATGTAGCAATCTTCCAATTAATAAATGTTATTATTAATGCTCCTAGCATTTAAAACCATCAAATTCAGCAAATGCAGCTATCTGTGATTTATTACATTTTCCACATGACAAAAGTGATATCTTGTGTTTGCAAATATTGTAACTTATACAATGCCCCCTCATTAATATTCCAAAATGTGCATGCTGTTTGGCCAGCGTGCCCATTGTCAATCCCACAATATACCAACGAAAAAAGGTCCGGTCACTTGAACATTTTTCCGCTAGTATAAGGTGTCTAAAACTTTTTTTTTTAATAAAAAAAAAAAGAAAAGAAAACGGAGCAATGGAGACTTCTTTTCTCCGTTGCTTCCATTTCAAAGCATTGATGTACTGGGTACGCATACACATGCGCAGTGCATCAACACAAGGAAGAAGTATGCCACCACCGGCGGAAGAACAGTAATACGCTGTTATACAAAGACATTAAGAAAAGTAAGTATTTTTTTCTTAAATAATGTCAGTGTATAATAGCAATAACTGACTCCATGGTTGCAGTATATTGAAGATTTACCCACAGTTGGCTTTATTTAATCACTCGGGCTTCGCCCTCGTGATTAAACCACACCAGCCATGGGTAAATCTTCAATATAACACACCACATTGTCGGTTATTGCTTAATTATACAATGGTAGCCAGTTAGTATTCAAAAACATGCACACTAATTGGTTAGCCCATTGGTTGCCCTTATAATCAAATGATGCCAACCATAGATAAATCTTCAATTTACCACACCGCTCATCAGTTATGGCTAAAATATCTGCTGCAAAAAATCTCTTCCTTAATCTTGGCAAATGCATGCCATCCTGTCTAAACACATATGGGACCAGAATTAGGCTTGGATGCTCTACACATTTTCATTTTTTAAAAGATGATATTGTTTTCCTATAGATATCTACCCCCAATTTATTTTTCCTTCACAGTGATTTCATTCTATTTTCTATATGTGATTTGTGAAAAATACATCCTAATACCTGTACAATCTTTGCTATCTAAGAGGGCTGTAATGTCCTTACTAACAGACAGGCAGTTCCTGTGGATTTGGGATATTGTACTAGCATGAATAGTAAAAAAAAAACGGATCCATACTAAAATTAACGTGTTCTAAGGCTTTTCTCACATCTTTTATTTTTGTTCCTGGCAAGCATAACACTTCGTGGTTCATTATCTTCTCTGCAAATGTTAAGAATCAGTTCCTCTAATAACTGAATCTCTAATTACAACAAAATATATTTTCTGATCAGCTCTGAAGAATCTTCAACTTCTAATAGAGTTAATATCTGCTCTGTCAATTGTTACAAAGGAATGATCGTCATCACCATAAGTGTTGTTAATCTAATTGTTTTCATTGCTTATTACATTTGCAAGCATACAGTTGTCATCCAGCTAGCTTTGTACATCCACAGCTTGAGCCATGTTGTCAGCTTCTGTTTTTCTCCTATTTTTTCTTACAGCAATGTTCTTCAGTCCTTCAGTTTTGCCTTCTTCTTTTTCACCTGTACCTTGCTTCTTTTTTTTTTTCTATATTGTCTTTTGGAAAAATTATACCTTCTTCTGTAGACTGAAGGGTTTCAGGTAGAAAAATGTTATCATTCTGTTTAATCTGTGAATTACATAACAAAGCAGTGTCCTTTTAAGTATGTATTCTCTTTGCTTTATAGACATTAATCAGTTTCTTTTTCGTCCTTGTTATTTGTTGTGAAGTTTGTCCTCTATTTCTTTTTTTTTTTCTTCTATATACTATGGCTTGCGGTCCTACACAGTTGTACTATTTGTGGTATCTGTATGTTATTCAACAAACATATATAATTTTCAGCTTTATAATGAAATAAATGCAATTCCACCTTCAGTCAAGGAAGCTTTGGTTATTTCATCCAGAAATATTTCTTTTTCCATTCTGAATTCTGAATATATTGAGATTTCACAATGTTATAGCATCTTTTCAATCTGCCTGCACATTATAGGCCAGTAAAGAACCTTGTATGCTCTCTTTCTGGATGTGATAATTTCCTATTTTGGCTCATTGATTTTACATGCCACAATATCATGAAACTGATTAAGAATGATAAACTTGATGCCTTTAGGTGTCCATCCTAATGGAAATGAAAGCTCATTAAAGGATACAAAGTATCTCCTAATAGGGCCCCATTCAATAGATCGACTTTTGGGAAAAGTCGAACATCACATGATGAGACCATAAGATCAGCTTTCTAAAATCTGATGTTTTCTCTAGGGACTGGCGGACAGTAGGGATAGGGAAATTTACTCTTTCCCCACTGTACTGGAATCTCGGACTTAGTATACACAGTTTGCAGTGAGTGTGAGAGGTGCAGGGTACCTTGCCTTCCTGCAAAACACAGATATTTATTGTTTTTTAGTTTCAGTGTTACAGAACATCAGTCATATGGCATCAACCATATGCCTTTTGATGATCCATAACTATGACAATATAATATGTCTGGCAATTGACTTTGAGGATTAAGGAGCTGTTAATGAGCTGTTTCCTGTTGTCCAGTGGTAGAAGATTTGATTTTCTCAGCTTCCATTGTCTAACCATGTGACACTGAGCAAGTCAGTTAACCCAACACCACTTCCAGACTGAGTCTGAAAAAGGTCCATGGAAATCAGTGCTCTACCCCAGAAGACAAGTAAACAAAAATAAATAATAGAGGCCCATTCTAATGTCAATGAGCATTGACTTAACATAATCTCACCACATGTTCAAAATTATTTCTTATAATAGTTAAATTTCTCTGTCTTGCATCATATAAACTCTTACATCTTCAGGCTCCTCAGCAGGCCTAAGCAACTGGTTGATAATACACAATAAGCCTGGATCCTTAAATATAAGTCTTCTTTGCATTCATATAGGTATAAATTACTCGTTATCAGCTATATAAATCAGCTTTCTTGATTCAAATTGAACATGAAGGTCATACCTCTGCAAACTCATTAACATTCTAGGTAGTATTTTTGTTGCTTTGTGAAAAAACATAAATACATACTCTGTAGTGATTCAAGATCAGACTTTACAGTGACTATTTTTCCACATTATTTCAAAGTAGATTACCCAGTGGCTAACCATTTTATTTTTTAATCTTAAATCTTCTGTCTTTTTAATTGCCCAAAACCAAGTTGTAGTATGTTCTACTTGCATCCTAAGTGGTAATAATATATCTGACACGTTCTGAACAAATTAAAAATATATTACATTATACTAAGGGAAAACATAACAGAATACCAGTTCCTGTCATTAGAATTCTACATATTTGCTGTTGGGTGCATATTATCAGAGTCTTGTTTGAAACCTTCAGAAGTCAAAATATGTCCCATGCATTTGAAAGTTGATACACACATCTGACATATACTTTTTCTGAGTTTTGAGTCTCTTTCCTTGCTTTGCTAGTAACCTAAGTCAAAAGTCATTTTCTGTTTAGCAGCACCACAAGTAAGATAATCAATTATATTGACTATGCCTCCTAACCTTTCAGTTTTTTCAGCTACTGGTATTGGACAAACTTCTGGGGCTGATGATATTCCAAAACATAATCCTAGAACCATTTATTTATCCAAGCTATGCTTTGTTATATTTTATTACCATTGATTTTTTTTCTGGCAGTCATGTTCAGGAATAGTACATTTGGATTGAGCAATATTGATATACAAAGAGTTATAATTATGGGTCTAAGTCATGTATATGAAATTGTTGAAGATTGTGGGACATGAACATTTAATGCCAATATGTAGACATTGGCTAAGGATGATTAACATCTTACCCTTGCATATCAGAGGTTATATTTTTGATTTCTCAGAATATTAAAATTATACAATGTGATGACCAAGTTTTCAGATGGCAATAAGTATTAACTCATTGGTAACAAACAAATTACTTTGCTGTGCACCAATACTAGGAGTCTCAGTAATTAAATCAATCTTTGGAGTGTAGAAATGATAGACCTGAACTGTGACAGGACTTTTTTTGTGATGGTATGTGCTGGTATGGTATACCAGCACCTTGGCCACTACAACTGGTTAAAAAAATAAATTGTGTTTTTTTTTCAAGGGTTTTTGTCTTTAAGAACACCCTTTGCATCTGATTGCAAAGAAGCAGAAGATGAAAACAGGTTGGCAACACCTGTTGCATTTGTTAACTGATTGTTTACATCTTCATCTTCCGTGTGCAGAGAACTTGAATTTCAGAAGACATTTGAACTGCGGACCATGAACGGACAAGTGAGAGGTAGATGTGTGTGTGTGTGTGTGTGTGTGTGTGTGTGTGTGTGTGTGTGTGTGTGTGTGTGTGTGTGTGTGTGTGTGTGTGAGGTACGGGTGTGTGTGGGCATGCATAAGAGGGAGTTAAGGGTGTGCATGTGTAAGAGGGAAGTAGGCGTGTGTGCGTATGTCTATGTAGGATGGAGGTGGGGGTCATACCTCTCAATTGTCCAAATTTTCACAGAATGTCCACATTTCTGCCTCATATTTTTGATCTGTTTCTCATAAAATTGTGTTTTTCTGGCAAATTATTGAGGACTGAAGTCAGAAAATAATGGCAGTCATATGAGCTTCAGACTTCATATCATTCAGAAAATTCAAACTAGTGCAAACCTTGTTGTTCTATCAACTTTCTAAGTTTGTAAGAACAATATTTAAAAGGTGTCCCTATTTTTTGGGCCTTTGTCCCCCCATTATTTGTGGCTTTGTCCAGATGTCTTGATCTAAGAGGTTGAGAGGTATGAGGGGTGTAAGAGGGAGATTGGGGGTGTATACATGTGTCATACCTCTCAACTGTACAGATTTTTCACAGAATGTCCAGATTTTTGCATTATATTTGGGCTCTGTTCCTCATAAAAATTGTCTTTTTGACAAATCACTGGGATGATCTAAGGATAAAAGTTACTAAATAATGGCATGCATTTGAGTTTCAGACTTCATATCTTTCATAAAATATATTCTAACACAAATCCTGTTATTCTAGCAACTTTCTAAGTTTATAAGAGCAATATTTAAAATGTGTCCATAGTTTTAGTTGACAGGCTTTGTCCAAATTTCTTGTGCTAAGAGGTTGAGAGATATGGTGTGTGTGTGTGTGTGTGTGTGTGTGTGTGTGTGTGTGTGTGTGTGTGTGTGTGTGTAAAAGGGCCGTAGGTGTTTATGTAAGTTTTAGAGCATTATTAGTAGCACAACAGGTAGCATACTTGTGTTTTTATGCAGAAGGCTGTGGGTTCTACTCCCACAGCATATAGATGGATTGCTGATACTGTGTTGTATTTTAAGGGGGTGGGGTGCTGCACTCCTGAGTATATCCTCCTTTGGATGAGATACCTAGTAACTATGAACCTGTCTTCAGCTTGCCATATATTCCCTGTTGCAATATTACCAGCTTGTATTTTTTAATGTAACATAGGTAATTTATCCTTCAAGGGCAGAAGGCACTGAATGTGTAGATGAAACACTGAAATATAAAGTTGTTTGCTAGCAGTAACCTTTTAATTAGTTACAGATCTCTTTAATGTGGAATTATTCATATGACATTTACTTCTACAGACATTGTGCATATTGACTGATATTGGTGGATTGTAACGGCATAGGTTTGAGTGGCCTTTTATGGTTGAAATGTTCTGAATTGGACAGTTTTGTCATTATTGGTTCATATGTTTTGTTTCATTGCTTACTGTAAAAATGTTCAAAACTATAAATTTAAAACATGCTCTAACAAGTGTTGCTGTATTATACAAGAACTGTAATTTAATTATTATACATTATAATTTAATACAATCAGGAAGGTCAATCAAAGTACTTTTACATGGTCCTAAAATGTGTGTAAGGGGCCTGTGATTTGAAAACAGCCCAAAGGTAAACTTAATTCACCACTAGCCAGATGCATTTTCTTTGAATGTGGGTTTCAATGCTGCTTCAGTAAATGTGAGTTTCAAAGGCAGAGAAGTTTTAATACTAAGTGTGTTGTCATTGTGAGACTATTACTTTAGTTAGCAAATGCCTATCAGTGTTTGTGCTATAAAATTTCAAATAAAAGTTTAAATTAAATTCAAATATCTGTAATCATTGTAGAAGTAAAGCAAAAAACATTATGCACACTGAGAGTTTTGAACAGCATTTATGGCAACTGGGGAGAAATAGCCAAGTAATGGGACACTGGAATGGCTGCATGGTGATTGGGTTGACTCAAATGCAACATATGCATACATCCACCTTTTTGTTTACAAAAAAGCACCGCTCATAAACATTACTGAAGTAAAAGCATTCAATACCTACAACAAAGAGATTGTATTAGTCTTAACCTGGCAATTGTTAAACCGTCTGTATCGTTATCCTGTATTTATAGACCTTTCTCTTCTAAGTCCAAAGATTTTCTACAAAATCCAGAAACCCAAAAACTATCTATCTTTCTGAAGTCATACCCATTATGTTGTTTGCTATGGCTGTGGTCCTGTTTGTCTAGTTCAGGCAAGATCAAGACTTCCATATCCTTTTCTTGATCTGTTTCCAAATTTCCTGTACAGTTTGCTGTGGCCAAGGTACACTTCTTAGCATTTGGCTGCATTATCCACACCTGACACTTTGCAGACCACTTGATCTAACTTTTCAAATCCTCATTTAGAATCATTTCCCCATCTTCCACTATTGCCTTTAACTTTGTTTTATCAGCAAACAGTCAGATATTGTTCTCTGTTTCCTCATATATGTTTGAAACAAATAGAGTGAATAATATTGTCTATAGACCTGATCCCTCCAGTGCTCCACTGGTAACATTCCTTATGCCTGAAACTGCACCTCTCACCCCAACCCTCAGTGTCATGCTACTTAAACAAGAACTCATCCAATTGTTAGTCTTCATCCTCCCAACCAACCTTCTAGTACTCCTAGTGATCTTCTGCATGGATTGAATTAAATGTCTTGCTGACATCCAGATAACCACATCTATTTGTACTCTCCTGACAATTCATGTTGTAACCCGGTCAGAATGGGATCAGGTTTCTCTGACAGCTCCTTCGTCCACAATCGGATATAAGTTTTTGTCCTAGACATTGCTGAGCTCAAGGAAAAACAATCTGACTTTTCATCCAGACTCTCTTCAGGATTTTTCCTGATATGGCTTTTAGGTTAGCAGGTCTGTAGTTCCCAGAATTTGTCCCACTCTCTAACTTCTATAATGACGCTGCAGTTGTCTTCTAGCCCTCAGGCATTTTCACTGTGGCAATTTACTGAAAAACCTTAATCAGTGGCTCTGCTAGAATACTTGCCAGATCCTTGATTACTGTTGGGGGCAATGCAGCAGGGTCCTGTGCTTTATCATTTATTTCGTTCATGCTGCCTTTTCACTGTTTTTCCTACTCTGTCCTACAACCATCCCAATATGGCACTCTCCCCTTGCTTTCCTTTGTAAACACCAAAGCAACACATTTGTTCAGTATGTTTATTTTTCCACAGTCTTTCTCAATCTTCCCATCTTTGTTCATCCTAGGCAAGTCAGACACTCCATTCTTTCCACTGCACATCTGAAAAATCTTTTCCCCTTTTCGTGACCTATTCTGTCAAATCCCTTTCAGCTTATACCTTTGCTGCACTCACCTCTTTTGTTGCCCTTCTGCTTAGTTCATTATACTGTCTCTCCCTTACCCCAACCCCTTCGCTTTCACCTCTTGTACACTCGGTCTTATGCTCTAATAACAGACTTCACCCCAGAGCTCCACCTGGGAGGGAGGAATGTTCCAGGTTCGATTTTTTAGGTGACTTGATTGACAGGTGCAGATGTGGTGTAGGTGGAGTATTGGCATTTATATAACAAAGTGCAGATGACTGCAATATCATAATTTCTTTAATGAATGCCAATACTACATTCATGCACTCGCTATTTTAGTAACTGTAGCAAAGTTACCTTCCAAAGTAGAAGAGTTTTCTTTTGTTTAGTCTTTTGTTTTGGGAAGACTACCTTTTTTTGTCCTTAACTTTGACTTGAGGGTGGCATCAGCCTGGGGAAATGTCCATGGCACTAGATGACATAGGACATAGATATGGCTCTGCTTCACCCTCCAGTCTAAACACATTGACCATTTTCTCTTTTTTTTCCATTTGCCCTTTTTTGAAACCATTAGCTGTATCACTGACTGTTGTATCTTTGACCCATTTTATTATAGCTTGTTTACTTCCTCCATTTGTCTTCAGTTTTCTAACTCATTTTGGACCCTACCCCCAACTGCTATTGTAATCCACTCCTTTAAAGCCTTACCCTTTCCATCCAATCAAAATCACACAATGGTTAATAAAACTATCATCTGAATATTATCAGCACATCCCTGACTTCTCTACCTTGCTTAGGACTGCATTCAAAATTCTGTTGTTTCTTGTACAGTCCCATTCCAGTGTATAAACCTTTATGATACAAGACTTAATTAACTTCTGCTCCCCTCTATATTATATTGTTTTGAATCTCCCTGTCTGATCCTGAAAAAGGTTAATCACCCATATCTATTACCCTCTTCCTCCTGTACCCATTCCTTTATTTTCTTCCTCGGGCATTCATACTTGACCATTGATGAGTCCTGGGAATGATAAAATTATATCAAGTCACAAGTTTTCACCCCTTTCCTTTTCATCAAATGCTACAGCACTTACACTAGGTTTTAATGCTGCACTTCTCACTGACACCATCTTCAGTTGGTCTTCTTCTGTCTACTCTCTGGACTCACATCTGATTTCCTTCTATATGCTGTCACTATTTCATCAATATCCCTCCTTTCTCTGTTGTTTACAAATATCATATAAGTGGGCACATCTGATTTCCACTCCCCTCTAGTCACTAGCCAGAGCAATTCCCACCCTTCCCTCCTACATTGCTATATGCAGATCCGCCATTTTCACATTGGACATTGCATTGCATCATAGTAACTCTACTTAGCTACATTCAGTCACTCTAGTTTGTTCCACTGCTAAGCTGTGTGTGTTGTTTTTTTTCCCATTTTTTTTCTCCTGCCCGAGTAACCTCCATCTACCTTTTGCATCTGTAGCATGCCCTCTTGCATTCCACCTTAGCTTAATGATACAGTATTTCAGGTGCACATTTTTAACTCAGCTCTGAGCACCACTGTCCTTTTTGGGCTTAGTTGGAGTCTGTCTCTGGTATAGAGCTGGTCTCCCTACCAGTTGTCTCTGCCATCTTATATGAAGCACTTCCTACAATTCTGCCTTAGACAGCCTAGTCAGGCATCTCTCTGCTATCTTACATCAAGCATTTCTTATAATTCTGCCATGACCCCCTAGTCAGGCATCTTTTTGCCATCTTACATGAATCACCTCTTATGATTCTGTCACCGATCCCCTAGTCAGGCAACTCTCTGCCATCTTACACGAATCACTTCTTATAAGTCTGCCACCAATCCCCTAGTCAGGCATCTCTCTGCCATCTTACATGAAGCATTTCTTATAATTCTGCCACCAACCCCCTAGCGAGGTGTCTCTCTGCCATCTTACATGAAGCATTTCTTATAATTCTTCCACGAACCCCCTAGTCAGGCATCTCTCTGCCATCTTCCATGAAGCACTTCTTATAAGTCTGTCACTGATCCCCTAGTCAGGCATCTCTCTGCTAACTTACATGAACCATTTTTTATAATTCTGTCACCGATCCCTAATCAGGCATTGCTCTGCCATCTTACTGATCATGCTAGCTACTCCCTCTCCTGTCTTCTGTGACATGTTATGTACCAAAAGATGCTTCTGCCAGTTTCCATTGCTGCCCATTTTTCTCAATAAAAAAACCATCAGAGCTCAGTCTTTTGAATTACTACCTTTAATATATATATAGCTGTTCCACATTGTCTTTCATCCAGAAATGTGGCACCCTTCCTTGCTTTTTATGTCTGAGCCCTGAGAGAAATCTCACTACAATCTTGTCTCCTCTGTCTACCTTTTCAAGATTCTTAATTTATTTGATAACTGGGTCTCCAAGCACCAAAATAATGTCTCTTTCTCTCTCTCTCTCTCTCTCTCTCTCTTCCTCTATCTCTATCTCTCACTCCTTTCACTCATCCCCTGGTTTAGTCCTGCTCCTGTCCTCATCGTTGTATCTATGATCTTACCCCTGCAGTTTCACCATCATGTTTCCCCCTGTCTATCTGTACTGGTTGCCTCTCTCCTTCTGATGTACCAGGTTCCTTTACCATCTCTCCAGCATTCCCTTAAACACTTTTACATTACTCTGACCTTTAGCCTAAAAGTCCTCTCATATGACTGAGTGTTACACCCTGCCCTCTTCCTTTGTCTTCTCCAAGCTACATTGGTTCTGAAATAGTCAGTCTGTCTCTTTTGCCCTTTCCACTCTTTACCCTGCTGTCTACAGCTCTTCTGATGCTTAGATTTGTTCTCTATGTTAGCTTTTTCATGCCAGCATCCCACACTTTGCGCATTCACCAGACATTTTGTAATTCCACTTGGCTATATCCTTTAACAGCCTATACCTATGTTATCTTGTCATCTGTCTTCTTCTATGATACATTTTCTTCTTCCATCCTTGCTGCTGGCCTACTTTTGTTTCCCCTCCAGTCCCATTCTACATTTTCTCATTTTACTCGCAAGTCTACTGCCATCGCTGTCTCCAAAGTTCTCCTCTGAATTGCCATTGTTCTCTTCCAGTCCCACATTGTCTGCCATCTCAGAATTCACTTAGGTAACTTGCTGATCCACATGCTGAATGCATCATCAATCTCTCTCCCCCTGTCCTCGCTCACCCTGTTATGTTCTTTTTATGCTGCCCTTTTTTGGATGCATTATAATAAGATGAAGGCAGTTAGAAACTGTAAGCTTGCTGATATTTTTTAGAAAAATATACAGACAATAAATGCACACAATAAAGGCCGTGTTAAGAGGAAAGAATTGGCTAAGCTATGACAAGCTACTGGAATATGTCAGATCCTTTGATATTTCAGAAATACAATCAAAGATATTGGGAAATATAATGATAATAAAAACAAAAGCTAAAAGCAAAGTGAGAGTCTGGGTTAAAAAAAATAAATAAATAAGTTGAACTGAGTAAAGTAGAACTAGGCTAAAAGAGATGTATAAATGCCACAGGGGGGAAAAAGCTTTTCAAGAGACACTGCAGATACTATGCTAGTGGATATCCTAATTAGAACCAGAATCCATCCCTAGGAAAAGGCTGTATAAAATAGAGAATATATTTTTTTCTAAAGTACATAGAAGCTGAAGATTAAAATGTATTGGTCATGTTTGTTAGCATCTTTGTTTTACAAACAGAGCTTGTCCTGTTGTATTTCTCATCATAAACTTGCGAGATGTTTTGCAAAAAATAAAGATTATAGGGTGCTGTTTTACTTTTTTGTTTCACTGTTTTTTTCAGTTTTCATTATCAACACACCCACTAAATGATGGCATGGTAAATACTGAGCAAAGATTTACATACAAGTACAAAGCACTATGGGTAATTACAATAATTCTGTAAAGGAGCTGTATCTTATATAAATCTTATATACCTTGTGGTTTCACTGCTACATCATTATGTGTTAATTTTCAATGCAAGGTGCTCCATTTGCAAGAACTAGTTAAGAGCTTGCCTTTTTGGGAGGAAAGAAATTGCTTCTTTTCCATTTAACATGGAAAAATAGCAATTTATACATTAATTTCAGTAGTGAGTATTACAGGTTCAATCTTTTTGCTGCCATGATGCTCTGATAAAAAATTTCAGAGGGCTGTCCTTACCAACAAACTAAATTGTAAAATAATAAACTTTTTCCTTCAAAAACTGTATAATTTGCTATTGTTTGTGGTAACGGAGTTATATTCAACTCCAAAAGTCTGTTACTTAACAAGTACTTTTGAAAACGACCAATATATTTTAAACTGTATTGCTTCTATTTGGAAACAACTTGTTTTACAGTTAGTCACTTTCCTTTGTAAACCTCATGCTAAAATTCTAAGTGATTTTTCAGAAAATAAAGATTGTTGTGTCTTTCGGCTTTTCCCAGTGAGGCGTCACCACAGCGGAACTCCGGTCCGCTAATGACTGACAGTAGATTTTTACATACCGAGTTGCCAGTTCTGATGCACAACCATCAACAAAAGTATGCCCATCATGCATTAGAATCGAACAGGACAACGTCTTATTGTGAAGCGACAAAGCTACCGCAGCACCACCACCGCAGTCAGAAAAAGATTGCAGTCTGTTATTTGACTTTTTAGTTTTGCTGTTTACTCAGTTTTTCTCTACAGCGAACCTGCATGCTGATGTCATAGTAGGCACAGAGCAAAAATCTACATACAGCTGAAAGGCCTTATGGATAATTAAAAATAACTTACCTGTTTAGATGACCTGTGTCTTATTTACTTTGAGGTTTCACTTATATATCATCATGCATGCATTTCCAATTTCAGGTGTTATATTTGCAAGAACTAGTTTAAAACTTGTCTTTCTAAGAAGAAATAAACTACATCTGATGCGTTTATCACAAAAATACTTTGGGATATTCATTATTGTAGGTAGTGAGGCATGTGTGTTCAGTCTTTCATGAATTTTCCAACTACAATATAAATTTTCAGGGTGTCATCCTTAACAAAATAAAATACAAAACAACACACTTTTTTTCCTTCAAAACCTGTACATTTAGCATTGTATATGGTTAGCAGGCTATATCCATATCCAAAGGTGTGTTACTTAATATGTGCTTTAGAATATGACCAGTACACCTTAAGGAATGAACAACAAAAAAGCAAGAAAATACATTACCAAAACAAAAAGAGAGAAACAGAAAAGAAAGTAATGATAAAGAAATACAGACAAACACAAAGTTGAAGAAAGTGTATATAAGCACTAAAGACAATGTGGAAATACCAGAAATAGTAGTGATCAAGTGAGTGAGTGTATTAAACAGAGATGTAAAACAAGCAGATAGGTTATACTACAAACTGAAGCCAAGGAAACAAAAAAAGGTAGAAAAAAAGATGTTTACTTATACAGTTCAAATACACAATACTAGATTTGCAGAAATTGTCCCTATGTCAAGTAAAGTGCCTACCATTGAAAGGTCAGTCAACAGTATCACAGGAAATGCATTTCAGAGGCAGCTTTACTGGCAATGAAGAACACCCCTTTATTGGTTAATTTGTGTAACTCTGAATCACAACTTTTTAGTGCCAATGCTAAAATCACTTTGGGTTGGTAATTACTTCTGGCAGTCCTTGCATGTTGTTGGCATCGGCATGGCCCCCATATACTCACACACACATTCAGATGTTTATGTACAAACACACACAGACATCCAGTCAAAATTACACCCACCCACACTTGAACAGACTCATGAACACACACACACACACACACACACACACACACACACACACACACACACACACACACACACACACACACACACACACACACACACACACACACACACACACACACACACACACACACACACACACACACACACACACACACGTGCACACTCACACACACACACACACACACACACACACACACACACACACACACCTGCTCAAAATCACACATCCCTGTAGGTCAGTGTGTATCTTGAACCTAGTCAGCCACTGTAGCTAGGGAGCATGTGCATATAAGTTACTGAGCATGTACAAGACCAGTGCCATTTTGTATAGTCATCCAGAGTAAATGCAGGCATGAATGGGGATGCATATGTGAGAGTGTCTGAAGTCACAAGTCAGTTAGCTTATGAAATTTCGAAGTACATGTTCCAGTTACAACTCCTGATGTGTTTATGTACAATATATCACTTGAACACATACCCAGCTTCAGTGTCTCACTTGAATACACTAGACATGCAATATGCTGTCAGAATGGGATCCAGAATTGAAGCTGTTTACAAATGATGAAGCACGAAGTTAGAAGTGGAGTAATATACAGGAGTGAACTTGCAAACATGTCAGTGGTTATTCAAAGGTACTTAAACTCATTTAAATGATTGTTCAATTACTGAATATGTGCAGAAACATTCAAAATGTTCAAAATAATTACTGAGATATACAAACCCCGGAATTTATTAAACTCCTCCTGTAATGGGTTGAGAGGGATGACTGGGCAGCAAGAGTGTGAATACAGTGTGCCATACTGACATAGAACAGAAATGTATATCAGGTATTACCTGTGCATGTCAGTATGAGTAGGTGCATCTGGCTGCCTCATAACAACAGACATGGGATTCAAAATGTCAGTTAAAGAAGCTGTAAATGTACACGTGTGTAATCTTAGTTACTGTGCATCCAACAGAGTGACATTTCTACAGCTACTTGTTGTTGTATTGCCCTGACACAGCCATGGTTACTACAATAAGCATGATTATCTGTTTGAAATCTGAGAGGTGTCCAACTGTTATGACTTTGTGTCCATGCCTACTACAAACAGCTATATGAACACCTACATAGCTGTATGGACTCAGCAATACCTCAGTTGTCTAACCTCCCTCCCCCAGAGTAGAATAATCCCCTTTACTGGACAGCAGCAATACACAAATCACAAACCTGGTCCTTATATTGGCTATACAGGACAAAGTAGGAGCAAACACCAACCTGGCATCAAGTCAGCCATTGTCTGAACAAGCATATAAGGTCACAGGTGGATTACTGTAAGGCTAACTATGAGTACAAATTGGAGATATCCACCAAGGCCAGTCATAAGGCCATCTTCCCATATGTCTGCAATTTCAGAGGCAACAAACCAACTCAACTTGTAATGGTAGTCAATCAGACCACATACACATACAACATAGCTAGAGGAAACCTGCTGCAGATAGGGTTAGGGCAAACATCACCCCCCTGGCTCAGTATCACTATAAGTGGGTATGCACAGCACCCACACCCCTCCCCTCATCACCAGTGAGCAGGTACATATTTTCTACTGAAAGGCAACAAGCGTCAGTATCCATGGGACATCATAATATCTCTGTCCGCATCCTACATGAATGCAGGGATGTGCTCCCAGCCCCATTACACACTGTATTCACACCAAGCCTCAGCACCATCTGCATCCCATCTGCATGGAAGATGGCCAACGTCATCCATCTACACAGACCTGAATGAGCTGAATGAGGAATAGAGGATTATGCAATTAACTGGCCCTCATTGGGGGGAATACGACACATCAGGACTGGGAGTGCAATGCAAGCTGATACTGTGCCGATAGATTATAGGGGGTATGGTGTGGTTGTGAGTGGTGGCTACTGGTATTCAGGGTACATGTGCAGGTTCTGTACATACTGTTGCCAAATGTATGGGGTCCTGTGATGTGCTTCCTTGTTTATCTTCCAGGTGCAATGTCATATCACAGACATGTAACCTTTACAGCGGCTGAAAACAACTGCATCCACGAAGCCATACTACAGCACCATTCACTACTGTTTGGATAAACCCAGCAACATCTGCAAGAGAGGCCCGCCCTGTTGTATGACCTTGTCCACCGGGTAAATGATGTTGGCCAGCACGCACATACATATGAGTAGGTCCAACATCGTGCAACCAACCCCCTACGCAATGCCTGATGAAGGGCTGCTGCCGTAGCCAGGGACCGCTTAGCCACAGGTGGGGGCCCAGTCATGCAGGCCCCACTGACACCCACTGATAAGCTCCTCGCCAACCTTGGGGCACCCACCCCAACCATATAACAAGATCCAGAATCCAGCATTGTGGAGGTGGGTGGCACTCACACAATGTCAAGGAGCGTGCAGGTAATGTTCTAGTGCACATTAGTAGAGTACTGTATCATACATAGTTATAAATGCAGATTATCTACATGCATATGTCAGATAAGATAGCAGTTGTGGACGGGGTTTTGAAATGCACAGAGGTGCACATCTATGGTGATGGGCAGCATATTTTGTAGTATTGGGGTTGTACTGTTAATGTGCAGAAATGCTGCTTCTACCTGTACCAAGGCCACATGTGAGTTTGCTGACAGTACCTATCTCCCACAACTATTTAGGTCCATCTGGTCTACAAGTGGGACAGCAGCCTGTAGCTGGTGAGTATGGAATTGTTTTGTTGTGCTTTGCCAGTACCCCAGGCATGTTAAGGCCATTTTATTTCACATGCACACAACTGTCACACCTGCCCGTATTGCTTGATGTCTATGTTCACTTGTGGTGGTGTTAAGTGCAGTGTATCACAGTGGTCACCATGGGAGCCTATCTGAAGGGTATGTAACATTCCTGTAGCATACCTCACAACCTGTCAGTGCAAGATGTTTGGACAGAGACCAACAAACTTGGGGGACAAATGGGCTACGGTAGGGGCATGTATGAAACATTAATCCTATATAGTGGATACAGTAGTGTACACACTCCTGTTAAGATGCTAAGTGTTTCTGATATATACAATGAGAGACCACAATATTACATTCCACACCTTTTCCAACATGTAATGTGACCATAATATGAACAAGTAACTTGTAAAACAGACAAATATGTTATGGCAGCAAATATGGGGTATACAAACTTTACAATATGCTGGATGCTTATGTGTGCACACCCTACAAATAACATATTGTGGAAGCAGCTTGTGATGCACTGACAGCATTCACTCTGCTTAGGTATACACCTGCCATCAAGTACAGGGACTCAATGTAACAACAGATAACAGTCCGCTGTCCGAGCGGTGTATTCATGACATTTGCTCATTTGCCTGAAACAGAAGCAGCCATGGCTTGCACACATCTTACAAAGCATCATAGGGATCTCATATTTGAAAGGTATTAGTCAGGAGTAGGGTACAACAACATTAACACAGCATTGCATATACCATGGAACACAGTGTAGACAGTCATCAAAAGGTGGATTAAATATGGAACAACAGTGCTGTTGAAAAGACCCAGATGTCCTTCCAAAACAAATGAAAAGACACGTCAAGAACTGGTCAGGGAGGCTGCCAGTAGACATGCAGCAGCACTGGGGGAATTGCAGGAATCTCTGGCAAGTACTGGTTGTGTAGTACATGTGGCAACAATCACCCAGATTCTGCATAAGGCTGGCCTATGGGGTAGGGTCAGTAGACAGAAGTATTTACCCACACCACACAACATCCAAGGCTGTGTACAAGTAGAAAAACATAACATCAAGTCTCCCAAAGGCATGTGATGAAATGTGTAATGGTGTAATGAGACCAAGGTTCAAACTTACAGCCACTATCCCTAAAGCTACGTGTGGTGCACAAGCAACATCTCACTTCACCTGAAGACCACCATCCACATGCTGAAGCTCACTGCTGACAGTGCCCTACTATGGGGTTGCTGTTCATTAGCTGGAATTAGACCTGTAGGCACAGTGGAGGGAATTATGAACAGTTCCAAATAACACTCACATGTGGGCAAAAGTCGTCAAGCATCTGCAAGATGGCTAAGGATGGAGAGGGGTTTCAGCTTCCAACACGACAATGACCTGAAGCATACATCCAAAGCTACCTAAGAATGGCTCCACCTGAATACAATCAAGGGTATGAATTGGGCCAGACAAAGTTCAGACTTAATGCCAATAATAAACCCCCAGTGTGACCTCCAATGTATGTGCACATGAGCTGGCCTTGCCATCTGACAGAGTTTGGGGACCTTTGCATGGAAGACTGTCCAAATAATGCCAAGTCAAGATGTGCCATGCTGATATACCCCTTCCCAGGAAGTGTGATTGCTGTAGTTCACTTAACAGGTCCTTTAAAAAAGCATTGGTTTAAGGGTGTCCACACTTATGCAACCACCATATTGTACACATTTCACTCAGTATATTTCACAAATAACACATCTGTTTGTTTCTTGATTGGACTGCAAAGGTCATATGTCACCTTTAAGGTGGGTAATGTTTTTGAATGCAGTATTGTGGTCTCATTTTATATAATACAACAGCCTGAAATGTTAACAGGGGTGTGTACACTTATCATATCCATGTTAAGCTTAGAAGGTTGTTGGTATAACAGGACTTCTTTGAAAATACATTCAGTGTTGGTGATGAGGTCCGAAATCAAATGTATGTCATTAATTAGTAACATCAATCCTCATATCATCCCAGTTGTGTGTCAGACAAACACAAAGGAGTTGTGAGGAACAGAGCAAACATATGTGTCAGACATCTACACATTCTTCAATGATTTCTACAGTTGTGAGGTATGGTCTACAGTAGTTGCCACTGTGCTATACAGGTGAACAGCAATAATGTGCACATGGGTGCAGTGTGTGCTAGGGGAATGGACGTCACCTACTAACAGTTCTCATACATCCCTGAGATGTATATTGTTAGTAACAAGAATTAAAAATGGCTGCAATGCATGATGTTGATGGCTGTGTGTCATGCATGTCACCTTTTGGGTAATGTGAGGTCTGTGTAATAGCTTTGTGCCACCTCACCTGTAAGTGTATGTGTGCATGTCTGTGCGTATGTCTATGTGCATGGCAGCCAACCATAACATACAGATATTGATTTACATATATTGTCTTCCCCTCACAGGTGGCAATGGGGGTCAGGGTCCCTCCCGCTTGGAAACTGATGTCATTGTCTCTTTAGACTCTGACAATGATGATAGGCATAGTGAGGCACAGGCATGGTTGTCAGTGGCTGAATCTGTGCTATTAGTTGGCATCCCACAGTTGTCCACCCCATCCTTGCACACAGTCACAATGCCCACACATACCCCATCACCAGTGGCCATAAATAATGGACAGTTGGTGACTGGTGACATGGAACAGGCAAGTGTGGTGACTATGGCAAGTGTGTCTGTAGACACCAGCCATAGCCAGATAACAGGCGAGGTCCCACACAGGCTGACGGACAGGGGTGCTTGAAGGAGGACTGCTGCCCATCATGGCCCTGTCAAAAGTGCCACAGTAGGTGTCACCAGATGCATGTTTTGGACCATCATGGAGGCACAGGCATGTAATGAATGTAACACCAAACAGATTCTCAGGGTCATGAATGCAACACTTCCTGCTATGTGTGAGAACATTCATGATCTTGCTGATGCCCACCGTTATTATGCTGAGGTCATGGATAGATGGCTGGGTGAGATGGTTGCAATCCTCGACCATGGAATGTCAATCCTCGACCATGGAGTTTCTGTGTTAGAGCATGTGGTGGGAGTTGGCCATCGGCTACATGGACGTAGGACAGCAGCATGAATAGCTGAGGGTCCATGTGGCCATACAGCTTCCCACACCCATAGTGGCAGTACCAGCAGCATGACTGCAGGGGGGTTTCTGTCCAAGCCACAATGCAGCAGGCCATGGGTACATGGTCCTGGCTGGTCCCAACAGGGACACAGATCCAGCAGACAGCAGTCACCATTGGGGAGTAGTACTGCATCTGGTCTTGTGCCTGGTGGTGCCAGTGGGTACCCTGGTAGGACCAGTTCCCATGTCCATGACCAGAGATGGTGAAATGTACACTCTGCCATGTACAGTCCACAGCTGTCCAACATACCTCTGTGTATGGCAGCCACATGGCATGACTGTGTGCATCCATACACACATAACCATCGCAGCCAGGTCACCTCCAGATGTACACACACCACCTCTGCATGGCCCATTTAATGAACATCCCCCAAACACACACACATGATGGCAACTAAATTGCCCAGCCTAGGCCTCTGGCAAACCACACCCTGTGCATATGATGATACCTGTGCCACATACCTGTCATCCATACCACTGCTGCAGGGACATGCTAATATGGTTCTGATGCACAGGGTGAATTTAGTGCAGTTTAGCAATGTAATGCTGTGTAAAGTGTTTTCAGCCAGCATGTTTAATGGTTACATCTCAGAGTGTGTAGCTGTCCAGCCATGATGCATTATTGTTGTTATTAATGCTGACTGAATGTGGTCTACATAATGTATTCTGGTTGTGTTCTAGGTGTCTGTGTGTCAGCAGGATGTGGCACTGCAGACATTATCTACAAGGGGTATGGTAACACATTGAGTGTGTCATATCCAGGGTACAGCTGTACACAATTAACAGGTCTGTCTAACAGTTATTGCATATGCCACATAGCTTATAGGGCTGAGGGGTGTTTTCAGGTAAGTGTATAGTGACTGAAGTCAGCAGCTTTTGTACAGTGGACAATGGTAAGTGTGGTGGGTGGAACAGACCTCAGATTTTGTAAATTCCACACACCCAGAGGGTATTGTGTTGACTCAACACAAAGAGACTACTGTTCACACACACGGACACAAACACACACACACAAACACACACACACACACACACACTCAGACACACACACACACACACATACACACACACGCACACATGCACGCACACACACACACACACACACACACACAAACACACACACAATCACACATGATCACAGTTGCCAATGTTGAGTTTGAAATCTCTACCCATCTAATTAGTGGTAGTACAGTATTATGCAGTTATCACAGTTGGCACAGAGCTCATAGTGTGTTGATTTTTCAAAATACATGTATACTGAGTAACATCACATGCTATTGTAAGGTATGGCAATGGGTGGTGTAGTGGGTGTGACAGATTTCATACTAATGTCATGCACAAGTGTACACACTCCCAGACACTGCTATACACACCAATACACACACACAAGTGTGCCAGGACACTCTAGCTGCTCATTCCATACTGTTACATAGCTGTTGTACCCAGGGCTTATAGGTCTGCAGAGTGTGAGCAGATACCTCTACAATTGATGTAAAAAGTGGCCATCACAGAGTGGAATGTAGGACGTGTGCTGGAAGTACAATGGCCTACAATTGTAAAACATGACCACCCAATGTATATATTCCTCACTTAAAACACACACACTCAGGATACTGGTCTTGCACACGCACATTTGCCAGGACTGAGATTCAAACCCCTACCTATCTAGTTATTGCTAATAAAGTGTCAGGCATTTAGTGCATGCACCACAGAGTTTGTAGAGTGAAGTGTGTTCCACAGTTCCTCTAAGGTGAACAACATCACCAGGCCTTGTACAGTATGGCAATTGGAGATGTACTGGGTGAGAATGGACTCAAAATACACTATCCTACAGAAATATGCACAATGACCAACACAGATACAGTCATACACAGATTTTCCAGACCTGAGGCTAACAATCCTCCCTATCTCATCAGTCAGTCCATACTGTTACATAGTTCCTGCACATGGCACAACCCTTATTGGGCTATAGAGTGTCATCAGATACATCTATGGTTGATGGAGACAGTTGGCGTCATACAGTGGACCTTTGGACATGTACTGGGAGTACCACAGTCTATGTAAAACCCTGATGCCCATTGGATATAGTATTCAATCAAACACAGGATACTGCTCTTCCACACACACACAATCACACATTTGCCAGGACTCAGATTGGAACCCCTACCTATGTAGTTATTGGTACTATAAAGTTATGCAGTTAACACAAGCACCAGGGAGCCTATAAGGTGAAGAGTGTCACAAGGTACCTTTAAAGTGAAGAACATCACCAGCCCTTGCAAAGTATGGCAATGGGGGGGTATAGTGGATGAGAAGGGCCTCAAAGTACTTTCTCCTACAAGTTTACACACTCACAAACACATGTATTGACAGTAATGCACACACATACATTTGCCAGTATTGGGATTCATAGGATCATGTGTTCATAGGTGTGTACCAGGCTAATGGGAATGGAGCCATGACAGGCCTAGCCCATGGGAGTACCCTGGCATCTTGTGACCTGACATTAGTTTCCAGTGATACCCAGGGTTACAGTTAAATTCCCCATTAACTCATCCAGATTTCTCTTGAAGAGGGCCAGTGAGGTGTTCTGATTGACATATATGCAACATATTTTGCATAACGTGACCACTCGCTGGGTTGTGGTCCTGTCCCCCAGCATGTTCTGTTGATTGCGGTAATGAGGTTGGGGTATCCATGGCATGTGGTGCATACAGATTGGAGTTTCACTAGATATGGCATTCCTAACACAGCTGGCTAGACATGGCATTGTCAGTCAAGCAGGGATTGCCTGTAAGTAGCCAAGATGTGGTGAGAATACTTGGAGGTATTGGACACTGTCCATTTAGGACAGTTGTTTAAGGGCTAGGGTCCTATTTTTGAGGTACACTTGCAGTCGCCACAGTTGTTGCAGGTGCTAGTGAGTAGATGGCAAATGGGCCATTGTACCTGCTGGTTGGCCTAATGAGGGGAGAGTAGAGGGAGACACTGACCTCTTCCTTCCTTGATGAAACACCTTCACCTATGAGATGTGCCACATAGAAGGTATTTCTGTCCACAGTAGCAATTTGGTGGTCATAAGAGAGGTCACTGTCAACCTGTGTTCCCAGGCCTCTTCTGAGGACTACTGTGTCCATCAGACTACCAGCAATGTGTTAATTCGTGGAAACCACATTGATTCCACAGGAGATTGTGACACATTTCTTTACATTCAGCCTAAGTCCAGTGTTCTGACAACACATGTAGGTCTCAATGTGGCCTTTATCCAGGATGTCGACGATATCGGGATGTACACATAGTGCCCACCTTGCAAGTGTCTGCAAACATTGTCAGCCAGAGTCACTTTGTGTTGGTCTGGATGTCAAAGGCATACATAAACATGAGGGGAACCATAACCAGACCCTGTGGAAATCCACTCATGACTGGTTGACAGTCTGACATGGAGAACGCTGCCTTCACACTGTGGGTTCCATGCATGAGCCAGTTTGCAATCCGTCTAGTGACATAGGGGTTGATGCCTAGATGGGTGTGTTTGTCTATGATTCCTGAGTGGGGAATGGTATCAAAGCATTAGAAACCCCGTCTATCTTGTTTTTGAGTCCGTACTGTTACACAGTTATTTCACTTGGCACACAGCTTATAGGGCTGCAGAGTGTGCAAAGCTACCACTACAGTGGTTGGCAACATTATAGAGCTGCAGAGTGTCCACAGCTACCACAACAGTGGTTGACAACAGTGGGCCCTGTACTGTGGACATTTGGATGTGTACTGTGTGGACCACATGAAAAATTTGCAAAACCCACCCCTCAATGGATATCACATACACACACACACTTGCTAGGACTGAGATTCAACCCCCTATCTAGTTATTGCTACTACAGTGTTACACATTTATCGCACGTGCCACGGAGCTTATAGGCTGAAGGGTGTCCCAACATACTTCTGAGGTGAGGGACATCAGCAGCCCTTCTAAAGTATAGCACTTTGAGATGTACTGGTTGTGGATGGCCACAAAATACTTTAACCTGAAAATATACACACACTTCCACACAAACAGGCACACTTTTACACATGCCAGGACTGACATTAGAACTCCTACCTAGCTAGTTTGTTGAACTATAGTATTACACAGTTATTGCAAGTGCCACAGAGCTTATAGGGCTGAAGGCTGACCAAAGTGATTTTTCAAGGTGACTGACATCAGCAGGGGTGCTAAAGTAGGGCGATGGGAAGTGTACTGAATGTGAATGACCTCAAAATCATTAACCTACAAACACACACTCACACAAAACCAGACACGCGTTTACATTTGCCGGCACTGAGATTAGAACTCCTACCTAACTAGTTTGTTGCACTATAGTATTACGCAGTTATCGCAAGCACCACAGAGCTAAGGGCTGACCAAAGGGATCTTTCAAGGTAAATGATATCAGCAGGAGTGCTAAATTAGGGCAATGGGAAGTGTACTGAGTGTGAATGGCCTCAAAATCATTAACCAACAAACACACACACTTGCACACAAACAGAGACACTTTTACATTTGCCAAGACTGAGTTTAGAACTCCTACATAAATAGTCAGTGGTACTACAGTGTTACACAGTTATCACAAGGACCACAGAGCCTATAGGGCTGATGGCTAAAAAAAGCTATTTCTAAGGTGAATGCCATCAGCAGATCTTGTGATATAGGACAATGGGATGTCTACTAGGTGGTAGAGTAAAACAGTAATTCCTACACACACACTTACATTTGCTGGGACTGTGATTAGAACCCCTAACTATCTACTGATTTCCTCTAGTATGTGACACATTTATCACACATGCTATTGAGCTTATAGGACTGAGGCTTATTTAAAGGCACTTCTAATGTGACAAACATCAGCAGATCTTCTAGAGTGGGGCTATGGGATGTCTGCTGAGTGGGAAAGGCCTCATAATGCAACTTTCTCTATCAATGGTTGTCTCTCTCTTCCCCATGTTTATGTGTGTATATACTTGACATATCATAGTATGTTCGCCATAGATATGTGTGTGTACCACACACAACAGATACAGATTTACCACATATGTGCCACCTACAGCTGGCCATGGGTTTTCCTGATTGTGTGTGTGTGTGTGTGTGTGTGTGTGTGTGTGTGTGTGTGTGTGTGTGTGTGTGTGTGTGTGTGTGTGTGTGTGTGTGTGTGTGTGTGTGTGTGTGTGTGTATATGTGTGCGTGTGTGTGCGTGTGTGTGTGTGTGTGTGTGTGTGTGTGTGTGTGTGTGTGTGTGTGTGTGTGTGTGTGTGTGAAGACCAAAAGGTTTACATATTGGTGTGTGCACAGACATCTGCACATTATAGATATCTATAGTCCACTGTGGTTTCAGACATGGGCTTCATTTCTCTAAGTGTAGGACCATATCTAATATGACCTTCTCTACTGAGTATGGGAATCCATTCCAGGGAGATTTGTCCTCCAGTCCAGGGTGTTGTGTGCTACAGCTGTACCTTGCGACCTCTTTCTGCAGGATATAAGTAGATAGGTTGCCAATATGGGGACACAATGGGCCAAATATAGGGGCATACTGTAACTATGGTTCTTATTACTATCTGTGTTGCTTGTGTAACAGGGTTGGTTTTAGCAGAGATTTTCTGATATATGTAATGTGTGACACTGTAATGTATTGTGTCATCAACTACTGACAAATATCATTGGTTGGTTACAGTTATTTACCATGGAAATACAAGAGGAATGATGCACAGACCAATATTCTGAGGAAAGGCTAGACATTCTGGCACAATCTGGCCATTGTGGAAGGTTGGCTACAGCCAAATGACTGATGGAGCTGTGTAAATGGTCCAGCACCTTGGTGGTATGCTGGCTGGGGATCTCCTTGTTGTGCATTTCTCTTCCTACCTGACAGGTCATATCCGGGTGTGGCCATACCTCTCAACTGTACAGATTCACCCAGGTAATGCAGAGCCATGCCTCATATATATGGTTGGTTTCCCTTCACATTGTGGTTGACAAGTAGGTTTGTTGCTATTCACTCAAGGCTTTGGAGTCAGGGGAAATTATGATCAGACATTACAGTTTCAGACTTCACACCCTCCATAACATGCATGCTTCTACACCCCCTCTGTTATTCTACCCTCTTCCTAACATTATGACAACAATATCTCAGAAGTATCCCTATAGTTGGGCCTTTATCCCAGAAATATTTATGGCTTTGTCCACAGTTTTTCCTCTAGGTGGTTGAGAGGCATGCTAGTGGCATTGGGCAGCATGGCCTTTCTTTTGTTTTCTGTTTACTGTGTTAGGTTGTTAGGACCCCATGACATACCCTACAATGGCACTATGGGTGAGGCATGGGCCTTTGCCAGAGGTGTGTAGGCCATGAGAGACTGATGCAGGCCATCTGTAGCAGGGCAGTGCATTCTGTCACTCATACATTCCCAGGCTGCAAGCCAGTGGCTCTCCCTTGGATGACAGTATTAAGTGGGTCAGGAGTTACTGGCAATCCTTCCTGTTCATATTGATCCATCAGTCTGGGTGTCATCAGGGTGCTGCTTACACCTAGGGACACACCTGCATGGGACACCATTCAGCATGCTGCATCATGTGTCCCTTCCCATACTCAGTGGGGTCATTATGATATTATTTCCAACATCAAGGATCAGACCAGTGTGATGCCTGTGACTGTTAGGGGAGGTGACCTGTGTGCATGTGTGATATGGAAGCTCGTGGCACCTGCCTCACAGGCAGAATTGTGACCTTCTCTGTATCCTGCCTTGTGTGTGGACATCAGCAGTCTGTCATTATTTTGGCACTGTGGCTTTTGTGGTCTGCCATTGTTAGGTCAGACAACCATTATTTCATGGTAGAGAGACAACAAATGTGATTCTAACCTCTACACATTATTCCAAAGTTGTGTGCAGTTGAGAGTTATGATAGACACTGTGTAGGGTACTTCCACCTGTATACTGTTTATGCGTATGGCCCCTTGTTCATGAACTGTCCAGCTTTCCACCAGTGACTGATGTTGACATCTGGACCGTGTGTACAACTGCTAACATAGGTGTAGCTGACAAGCAGATTAGTTGGCACTGCAGTTCTTGGGACATGGCCCTGTCAACCACAGTACTGTGCCTAGGCCACTGAGACACAACATCCAGGGGCACATCCTGACCACTTCCTGACACTACTAACCACACACATACTTAGCACATTGACCCCTGCATATTGTGGACATGCAGCAAATTATCATGTTGATTGGGACAGGCCTGGCAATGTGTGCACCACTGATATTACTCTACAAACTTAAATGTTACTGCATTTCTATGATGGGGACACACCTGACGATGTTACACATTTGCATGGACTGTGCTGGTATTTCACTTACTGTTTGCTTCCATTTAGTATTGTATTGTGCCCTATCTTGCAGAATGGAGGCATATCAGTAGAGAACCCAGGTTAGATTGTAATGGCATACATTTTAGTTTCAGACTTCTTATCCTTCAGAACCATACTGCAACTGCCAGACCTGTTGTACTATGTCTGTGTAGGTCTGTAGGGGGAATGTTCACCATTGCCAGCATTTAGGGGCCTTTGATGCACCTTGTTTATGGTCATCTACACCTGTCTTGCTGGGTGAGGCTGAGGGTCAATATGGGAACCCTCATTGACATCCATGCGTGCAACCTATTGCCACCCAGTTAGTTGGCCCCCCACTCCACATGTACTGCAGAGGGAGTTGTCACCTTCAGTATGACTGCAGGGGGGTTGCTGTCCATGCCACAATGCAGCAGGCCATGGGTACATGGTCCTGGCTGGTCCTAACAGGGACACAGATCCAGCAGACAGCAGTCAACATTGGGGAGTAGTACTGCATCTGGTCTTGTGCCTGGTGGTGCCAGTGGGTCCCTTGGCAGGCCCAGTTCCCATGACCATGACCAGAGATGGTGAAATGTATACTCTGCCATGTACAGTCCACAGCTGTCCAACATACCTATGTGTATGGCAGCCACATGGCATGACTGTGTGAATCCATACCACATAACCATCGCAGCCAGGTCACCTCCAGATGTACACACACCACCTCTGCATGGCCCATTTAATGAACATCCCCAAACACACACACATGATGGCAACTAAATGGCCCAGCCTAGGCCTCTGGCATACCACACCACACCCTGTGCATATGATGATACCTGTGCCACATACCTATCATCCATACCACTGACGCAGGGAAATGCTAATATGGTTCTGATGCACAGGGTGAATTTAGTGCAGTTTAGCAATGTAATGCTGTGTAAAGTGTTGTCAGCCAGCATCTTTAATGGTTACATCTCAGAGTCAGTAGCTGTCCAGCCATGATGCATTATTGTTGTTATTAATGCTGACTGAATGTGGTCTCCATAATGTATTCTGGTTATGTTCTAGGTGTCTGTGTGTCAGCAGGATGTGGCACTGCAGACATTATCTACAAGGGGTATGGCAGTGTGGTAACACATTGAGTGTGTCATATCCAGGGTACAGCTGTACACAATTAACAGGTCTGTCTAACAGTTATTGCATATGCCACATAGCTTATAGGGCTGAGGGGTGTTTTCAGGTAAATGTATGGTGACTGAAGTCAGCAGCTCTTGTACAGTGGACAATGATAAGTGCGGTGGGTGGAACAGACCTCAGATTTTCTAAATTCCACACACCCAGAGGGTATTGTGTTGA
This sequence comes from Protopterus annectens, assembly GCF_019279795.1. NCBI lineage: Eukaryota > Metazoa > Chordata > Ceratodontiformes > Protopteridae > Protopterus > Protopterus annectens. Next base: position 986,640,945 of record NC_056735.1, on the reverse strand, counting down.
CTCAACACACAGAGACTACTGTTTGCACACACACGCACACACACACACGCACACACACGCACACACACGCACACACACACACACACACACACACACACACACACACACACACACACACACATACACGCACACACACACACACACACACACACACACACACACACACACATACACACACACACACGCTCACACATGATCACAGTTGCCAATGTTGAGTTTGAAATCCCTACCCATCTAGTTAGAGGTAGTACAGTATTATGCAGTTATCACAGGTGACACAGAGCTCATAGTGTGTTGATTTTTCAAAATACATGTATAGTGAGTAACATCACGTGCCCTTGTAAGGTATGGCAATGGGTGGTGTAGTGTGTGTGACAGATTTCATAATAATGTCATGCACGAGTGTGCACACTCCCAAACACTGCTATACACACTAATACACAAACACAAGTGTGCCAAGACACTCTAGCTGCTCATTTCATACTGTTACATAGCTGTTGTACACAGCACAGGGCTTATAGGTCTGCAGAGTGTGTGCAGATACCTCTACAGTTGATGTAAAAAGCGGCCCTTGCAGAGTGGAATGTAGGACGTGTGCTGGAAGTACGATGGCTTACAATTGTAAAACATGACCACCCAATGTATATATTCCTCACTTAAAACACACACACTCAGGATACTGGTCTTGCACATACACATTTGCCAGGACTGAGATTCGAACCCCTACCTATCTAGTTATTGCTAATAAAGTGTCAGGCATTTAGTGCATGCACCACAGAGTTTGTAGAGTGAAGTGTGTTCCACAGTTCCTCTAAGGTGAACAACATCACCAGGCCTTGTACAGTATGGCAATGGGAGATGTACTGGGTGAGCATGGACTCAAAATACACTATCCTACAGAAATATGCACAATGACCAACACAGATACAGTCATACACACATTTGCCAGACCTGAGGCTAGCAATCCTGCCTATCACATCAGTCAGTCCATACTGTTACATAGTTCCTGCACATAGCCCGGCCCTTTTTGTGCTAAAGAGTGTCATCCGATACATCTATGGCTGATGGAGACAGTTGGCTTTATACAGCGGACCTTGGGACATGTACTGGGAGTACCACAGTCTAAAAATGTAAAACCCTCATGCCCATTGGATATAGTATTCACTCAAACACAGGATACTGCTCTTACACACACACACACACACACACAATCACACATTTTTCTGGACTCAGATTAGAACCCCTACCTATGTAGTTATTGGTACTATAAAGTTATGCAGTTAACACAAGCACCAGTGAGCCTATAAGGTGAAGAGTGTCACAAGGTACCTTTAAAGTGAAGAACATCACCAGCCCTTGCAAAGTATGGCAATGGGGGTAGAGTGGGTGAGAAGGGCCTCAAAGTACTTTCCCCTACAAGTTTACACACTCACAAACACTTGTATAGACAGTAATGCACACACACACATTTGCCAGTATTGAGATTCATAGGATCATGTGTTCATAGATGTGTACCAGGCTAATGGGCATGGAGCCATGACAGGCCTAGCCCATGGGAGTACCTTGGCATCTTGTGACCTGACATTTGTTTCCAGTGACGCCCAGGGTGACAGTTAAATTCCCCATCCACTCATCCAGATTTCTCTTGAAGAGGGCCAGTGAGGTGTTCTGATTGACATATTTGCAACATATTTTGCATAACGTGGCCACTCGCTGGGTTGTGGCCATGTCACCCAGCATGTTCTGTTGATTGCTGTAATGAGGTTGGGGTATCCATGGCATGTGGTGCATACAGATTGGTGTTTCACTAGATATGGCATTCCTAACACAGCTGGCTAGACATGGCATTGTCAGTCAAGCAGGGATTGCCTGTAAGTAGCCAAGATGTGGTGAGAATACTTGGAGGTATTGGACGCTGTCCATTTAGGACAGTTGTTTAAGGGCTAGGGTCCTATTTTTGAGGTACACTTGCAGCCTCCACAGTTGTTGCAGGTGCTAGTGACTACATGGCAAATGGGCCATTGTACCTGCTGGTTGGCCTAATGAGGGGAGAGTAGAGGGAGACATTGACCTCTTCCTTCCTTGATGAAACACCTTCACCTATCAGATGTGCCACATAGAAGGTATTTCTGTCCACAGTAGCAATTTGGTGGTCATAAGAGAGGCCACTGTCAACCTGTGTTCCCAGGCCTCTTCTGAGGACTACTGTGTCCATTGGACTACTAGCAATGTGTTAATTCATGGAAACCACATTGATTCCACAGGAGATTGTGACACATTTCTTTCCATTCAGCCCAAGTCCAGTGTTCTGACAACACTTGTAGGTCTCAATGCGGCCTTTATCCAGGATGTCGATGATATGATGGATGTACACATAGCGCCCACCTTGCAAGTGTCTGCAAACATTGTCAGCCAGAGTCACTTTGTGTTGGTCTGGATGTCAAAGGCATACATAAACATGAGGGGACCCATAACCAGACCCTGTGATAATCCACTTGTGACTGGTTGACAGTCTGATATGGAGTCAGCTGCCTTCACACTGTGGGTTCCATGCATGAGCCAGTTTGCAACCCATCTAGTGACATAGGGGTTGATGCCTGGATGGGTGTGTTTGTCTATGATTCCTGAGTGGGGAATTGTATCAAAGCATTAGAAACCCCACCTTTCTTGTTTTTGAGTCCGTACTGTTACACAGTTATTTCATGTGACACACAGCTTATAGGGCTACAGTGGTTGACAACATTATAGAGTTGAAGAGTGTCCACAGTTACCACTACAGTGGTTGACAACAGTGGGCCCTGTACTGTGGACATTTGGATGTGTACTGGGTGGACCACATGAAAAATTTGCAAAACCCACCCCCCAATGGATATCACATACACACACACACTTGCTAGGACTGAGATTCAACCCCTTATCTAGTTATTGCTACTACAGTGTTACACATATATCACATGTGCCAAGGAGCTTATAGGCTGAACGGTGTCCCAACATACTTCTGAGGTGAGGGACATCAGCAGCCCTTCTAAAGTATAGCACTTTGAGATGTACTGGTTGTGGATGGCCACAAAATACTTTAACCTGAAAATATACACACACTTGCACACAAACAGACACACTTTTACACATGCCAGGACTGACATTAGAACTCCTACCTAACTAGTTTGTTGAACTATAGTATTACACAGTTATTGCAAGTGCCACAGAGCTTATAGGGCTGAAGGCTGACCAAAGGGATTTTTCAAGGTGACTGACATCAGCAGGGGTGCTAAAGTAGGGCGATGGGAAGTGTACTGAGTGTGAATGACCTCAAAATCATTAACCTACAAACACACACTCACTCAAAAACAGACACGCTTTTACATTTGCCGGCACTGAGATTAGAACTCCTACCTAACTAGTTTGCTGCACTCAAGTAACTCTGGAAAAACGAAGTCAGCTTAAACCCAGCAGCAAATTATGAGACTCCACAAGTTGTTTTTAGCGCTTTCATTCACTTTGATCTTCTGTGAACTTCCTCAGAAACAACTTCACCATCCATACACCTGTTTAAGTACTATTCAATCACAATTAATTTACATACATAATTGATGGCAATGAATAAAATTTAAAGACATACCATAAAAAATTACTGAAAACTATATATAGTACATATGAACTCTTAAAACATCCTAAATAAATACTTCTCAAGTATATGTTTAACACTAATATAACTATATCATTTGAATATGTGATATCACAATAAAAATTATGAATTCATTTCTAGGAAACATCTCATATTTATAGTTTCATTGAGACCTGGAAATTTGTCAGCTCCTAAAATATTTGCCAAAAGGACTCTTTACATTCTAATAAAAGTTTGAAATTACCACCAAATGTTACACTATTTACACTATCTAGAACAGCAAATGTAAACTTTTTAAATTCATTACAAATGATAGAATGCCTTGCTAATGCATTATTTGTGTCTTTTTTCTTTATAGCCAAAATGTGTTCACTAATTCTGACTTTCAAGGCTCTTGTGGTCATTCCCACATAATAACTTGGACATGTTTGGCACTGAGCAAAATAAACAACCATAGTACTGTGACATGTAAAATACTGTTTTGACCAATGTGTTGTTCGTAAATGCTTAAAGTGTACAAAAGATAAATTATTTAGGATGTTTTAAGAGTTCATATGTACTATATATAGTTTTCAGTAATTTTTTATGGTATGTCTTTAAATTTTATTCATTGCCATCAATTATGTATGTAAATTAATTGTGATTGAATAGTACTTAAACAGTACTTAAACAGGTGTATGGATGGTGAAGTTGTTTCTGAGGAAGTTCACAGAAGAGTAAAGTGAATGAAAGCGCTAAAAACAACTTGTGGAGTCTCATAATTTGCTGCTGGGTTTAAGCTGACTTCGTTTTTCCAGAGTTACTTGGTTGCAGTGTCTTTCTGTTCTTTGAAGTTTTTGTACGTTTTCAGCTTTTTACCTTTGGCTAGAATTATGTCACAAGACCCGTTGATGGATTTATCCACCCATCCAGTTCCAGAAGGATTTATGCATTATGAATGTAAAGAGTCCTTTTGGCAAATATTTTTAGGAGCTGACAAATTTCCAGGTCTCAATGAAACTATAAATATGAGATGTTTCCTGGAAATGAATTCATAATTTTTCTTGTGATATCACATATTCAAATGATATAGTTATATTAGTGTTAAACATATACTTGAGAAGTATTTATTTAGGATGTTTTAAGAGTTCATATGTACTATATATAGTTTTCAGTAATTTTGTATGGTATGTCTTTAAATTTTATTCATTGCCATCAATTATGTATGTAAATTAATTGTGATTGAATAGTACTTAAACAGGTGTATGGATGGTGAAGTTGTTTCTGAGGAAGTTCACAGAAGATTAAAGTGAATGAAAGCGCTAAAAACAACTTGTGGAGTCTCATAATTTGCTGCTGGGTTTAAGCTGACTTCGTTTTTCCAGAGTTACTTGGTTGCAGTGTCTTTCTGTTCTTTGTAGTTTGCTGCACTATAGTATTACGCAGTTATCGCAAGCACCACAGAGCTAAGGGCTGACCAAAGGGATCTTTCAAGGCAAATGATATCAGCAGGAGTGCTAAATTAGGGCAATGGGAAGTGTACTGAGTGTGAATGGCCTCAAAATCATTAACCAACAAACACTTACACTTGCACACAAACAGAGACACCTTTACATTTGCCAAGACTGAGTTTAGAACTCCTACATAAATAGTCAGTGGTACTACAGTGTTACACAGTTATCACAAGGTCCACAGAGCCTATAGGGCTGATGGCTAACAAAAGCTATTTCAAAGGTGAATGCCATCAGCAGATCTTGTGATATATGGCAATGGGATGAGTACTAGGTGGGTAGAGTAAAACAGTAATTCCTACACACACACTTACATTTGCTGGGACTGTGATTAGATCCCCTAGCTATCTACTGATTTCCTCTAGTATGTGACACATTTATCACACATGCTATTGAGCTTATAGGACTGAGGCTTATATAAAGGCACTTCTAATGTGACACACATCAGCAGATCTTCTAGAGTGGGGCTATGGGATGTCTGCTGAGTGGGAAAGGCCTCATAATGCAACTCTCTCTATCACTGGCTGTCTCTCTCTTCCCCATGTCCATGTGTGTATATACTTGACATATTGTAGTATGTTCGCCATAGATATGTATGTGTACCACACACAACAGATACAGATTTACCACATATATGCCACCTACAGCTGGCCGTGGATTTTCCTGATGAGTGTGTGTGTGTGTGTGTGTGTGTGTGTGTGTGTGTGTGTGTGTGTGTGTGTGTGTGTGAAGACCAAAAGGTTTGCATATTGGTGTGTGCACAGACATCTGCAAATCACAGATATCTATAGTCCACTGTGGTTTCAGACATGGGCTTAATTTCTCTAAGTGTAGGGCCATGCCCAGTTTGACCTTATCTACTGAGTATGGGAATCCATTCCAGGGAGAGTCGTACTTCAGTCCAGGGTGTTGTGTGCTACAGCTGTACCTTACGACCTCTTTCTGCAGGATATAAGTAGATAGGTTGCCAATATGGGGACATAATGGGCCAAACATAGGGGCATACTGTAACTATGGTTCTTATTACTATCTGTGTTGCTTGTGTAACAGGGTTGGTTTTAGCAGAGATTTTCTGACATATGTAATGTGTGACACTGTAATGTATTGTGTCATCAACTACTAACAAATATCATTGGTTGGTCACAGTTATTTACCATGGAAATACAAGAGGAATGATGCACAGACCAATATTCTGAGGCAAAGGCTAGACATTCTGGCACAATCTGACCATTGTGGAAGGCTGGCTACAGCCAAATGACTGATGGAGCTGTGTAAATGGTCCACCACCTTGGTGGTATGCTGGCTGGGGATCTCCTTATTGTGCATTTCTCTTCTTACATGACAGGTCATATCCGGGTGTGGCTATACCTCTCAACTGTACAGATTTTCCCAGGTTATCCAGAGCCATGCCTCATATATATGGTCGGTTTCCCTTCACATTGTGGTTGACAAGTAGGTTTGTTGCTGTTCACTCAAGGCTTTGGAGTCAGGGGTAATTATGATCAGACATTACAGTTTCAGACTTCACACCCTCCATGACATGCATGCTTCTACACCCCCTCTGTTATTCTACCCTCTTCCTAAAATTATGACAGCAATATCTCAGAAGTATCCCTATAGTTGGGCCTTTATCCCAGCAATATTTATTGCTTTGTCCACAGTTTTTCCTCTAGGTGGTTGAGAGGCATGCTAGTGGCATTGGGCAGCATGGCCTTTCTTTCGTTTTCTGTTTACTGTGTTAGGTTGTTAGGACCCCATGACATTCCCTACAATGGCACTATGGGTGAGGCATGGACCTTTGCCAGAGGTGTGTACGCCATGAGAGACTGATGCAGGCCATCTGTAGCAGGGCAGTGCATTCTGTCACTCATACATTCCCAGGCTGCAAGCCAGTGGATCTCCCTTGGATGACAGTATTAAGTGGGTCAGGTGTTACTGGCAATCCTTCCTGTTCATATTGATCCATCACTCCGGGTGTCATCAGGGTGCTGCTTACACCTAGGGACACACCTGCATGGGACACCGATTCAGCATGCTGCATCATGTGTCTCTTCCCATACTCAGTGGGGTCATTCTGAAATAATTCCCAACATCAAGGATCAGACCAGTGTGATACCTGTGGCTGTTAGGGGAGGTGACTTGCATGCATGTGTGATATGGAAGCTTATGGCACCTGCCTCACAGGTATAATTGTGACCTTCTCCGTATCCTGCCTTGTGTGTGGACATCAGCAGTCTGTCATTATTTTGGAACTGTGGCTTTTGTGGTCTGCCATTGATTGGCCAGACAACCAGTATTTCATGGTAGAGAGACAGCAAATGTGATTCTAACCTCTACACATTATTCCAAAGTTGTGTGCAGTTGAGAGTTATGATAGGCACGGTGTAGGGTACTTCCACCTGTATACTGTTTCTGTGTATGGCCCCTTGTTCATGACCTGTCCAGCTTTCCACCAGTGACTGATATTGACATCTGGACAGTGTGTACAACTGCTAACATAGGTGTAGCTGACAAGCAGATTAGTTGGCACTGCAGTTCTTGGGACATGGCCCTGTCAACCACAGTACTGTGCCTAGGCCACTGAGACACAACATCCAGGGGCACATGCTGACCACTTCCTGACACTATTAACCACACACATACTTAGCACATTGACCCCTGCACATTGTGGACATGCAGCAAGTTATCATGTTGATTGGGACAGGCCTGGCAATGTGTGCACCACCGATATTACTTTACAAACTTAAATGTTACTGCATTTCTATGAGGGGGCACACCTGACGATGTTACACATTTGCATGGACTGTGCTGGTATTTCACTTACTGTTTGCTTCCATTTAGTATTGTATTGTGCCCTATCTTGCAGAATGGAGGCATATCAGTAGAGAACCCAGGTTAGATTGTAATGGCATACATTTTAGTTTCAGACTTCTTATCCTTCAGAACCATACTGCAACTGCCAGACCTGTTGTACTATGTCTGTGTAGGTCTGTAGGGGGAATGTTCACCATTGCTGGCATTTGCGGGCCTTTGCTACACCTTTCTTTATGGTCATCTACACCTGTCTTGCTGGGTGAGGCTGAGGGTGGGTATGGGAACCCTCACTGACATCCGTGTGTGCGACCTATTGCCACCCAGTTAGTTGGCCCCCCACTCCACATGTACTGCAGAGGGAGTTGTCACCTTCAGTATTTGTCATGGATTTCCTGCTGTCCCACATAGCTGTCAGTTGTCTGCTGCTCTCCCATTCTGCCAAACAATTCCCTTGCATGTTTGCATCAATACCATAGATATACTATCAGACCATACTCCTTCATTCATTCATTGTTAGGGCAACTGACTTACCTTGTGCCTGAGGCAGTTTTGAGGATGGTGCTTGAGGGCTGACTATGTCAGATGCGCACAATACACTGCCTATACATGGTACAGCACAGGTAGTGTCATGTTTGGCATCCCTTTTACTGTGTGTGTGAGTAAGAGAGAGGTGTCAGTCCCTGGGTCCCTACAGTGTCATTGTGTGTGCTATGCATTGTCTCTTTGCCAAGGCTTGGGCATACTGGTCATGCCTCCATCTGCCTACAGGGGCAGACTCAGGGGGTTCCTCCAATGAGTCCGTCTGTGCCTGTGGGTACCTTGGCAATGGTGGGGAGCTGTGTAGCCCTTCCCTGTGCTGTTCCTGTTGCAGCTGTTTCCACAGGATCATATTGTGTAGCATGGCACATACTATGAACATATGTGCCCATGTGGCTGGAGAGTACTGAAAGGCTCCACTGGATATGTCAAGGCAGGGGAACCATGACTTTAGCAACCCAAACACATGCTCTATAATGACCCTGGTTTGTGCATGTGCCTCATTAAGGCATTCTTGTGTGAGTGTGTGTGCATTTCTGATGGGTGTCATCATCCACGGCTCCAGTGCATCGCCAGCATCCCCTGCCAGACGGCCATATGGGACATCCCCCTGGTAAATCCCTGATACAGCTGTGAGGGATACCAGATGTGGTAGTCATGATAGCTTCCAGGGCTGCCAGGACACACATTCATGATTATGCCCTTGGCATCACACAAGACCTGACAGCTGATGGAGGGTAAGCCCTTGCGGTTTATGTAGGCCCTACCCTGCTCACCGGGTGATGCTTTGATGTGGATATGCATGCAGTCTATAGCACCCAGTACCTCAAGGTTTTCTGCTATATGGTGGAAGAGATGCATATTGCTGGTCAACTCCTTAGGGGTGTGGGGAAAGTATATATGCTCACCGGCATGTGGTAGCATGGCATCCAGGAACTGGTAGAGTACCCTAGATGTTGATGCCTGTGAGATCCCCATGATATCTCCATTTGGTCTTTGGAAGATACCTGTAGCTAGTATTCTTAAGGGTACACATACCTGCTAGTAGGTGAATACATTTCTGCAACTAACACTGTTCCTGCACAGACACCTGCCTTCTTGCTGAATCACTAATTCACTTCATTTGCATAGTTTTCACCAGCAAATGAGGTAATTAGCATTAGGCAGTGGTGTCTGTGCAGGAACAGTGTAGGCATGCTTGTGCACATCAGATCAGCTGTTTGCTGGTTCACGCAGTGGCCATATTCCATACAGGAATGGCTACACTGTTCCTGCACAAACTTTTTCATTCATGAATACCAGGGTAAATGTTCAAAATAGCGACATATTGATAAAAGTGTTAGAAATAATTTCCAAAGTGTTTAAAATGTGTGAAAAGGCTAAAACGTCTGAATTTTTTTGCAATGTATGACATTTTCATATTAACTAAAACTTTTCAAAGTATCCGAAGTGTCCGGAGTGTTGGCAGTCCTTGCAGTGTTAAAATAAAGCAATTTCAGAGAGATTGTTGTGTAGTTGGGCATAATTATAAGTACCCAGTTTATGCTTATATTTAAATGAATTTTGTTGTTATGGCAGAGAAATTTTGCAGACCTGGACTGCTGGTGTCTGATAATAATAGTACTGAGAACTGGCGAATGTTTGAGCAAGAATATATTTTCATACATGCTGCATTTTCTGATAAAGGCGCACGTGCAAAAGCATTTATACTACTCAATTTAACTGGCTCAGAAACCATTGAGAGGGAATGTTTATGCACCTGCCGTGTATGCAGGAGAGGGGGAGAACCACCATACTGTGATAAAGGCTGAAATGCGGGAAGACCATGAGTGTATAAAATGTAAATTTAGAGAAATGTGTAACCCTCAAATAAATATTACAATGGAAAGGGACATATTTTACACAAGAAATCAAAAGCCTGTTGACACTATAGCAGCATATATTACTGATTTGAGAAATAAAGCTAAAATGTGCAGATTTGATGATCTACAAGATGAGTTCATAAAAGACCGTCTTGTATGTAGTGTTAATGATGCAGTGAGAAAGAAAGATTTTGCTTCAAGATAGTGATTTAACATTGAGCAAAGCCATAGAGATTTGCCAAATACATGAACTTACAGAAAAGCACACGGATATGTTTACGAATGAGAAAAGCATGTTTGCAGTATCTGCCAGTGTGAATGTTGATAATGTACAACATAAAGTTAAGATGACAAAGAAATATAAACTGAAGACTGCCATAGCCAACCTCATTGTTAGCTGTCACAATTCTGGAGGAAATCATGAACCTAAATGAGAAAAGTGTTTAGCTTTTGGTCAGCAATATCACAAATGTAAAAACTGAATCATTTCAGAAGGCTTTGCAAGTCTAAAGTGCTGAAATCTTTTAGTAAAAGAGAGCATCCAAAAAAGCAAGTAGATCAGCTAGAGAACTGTGAGCAAACCTTTTATGCTGATGGTGTCTCTATGATAGATGAAACAGTTAATACAGTAGACTATCAGTTGGCAGCAAAGAGTGAAATATTTTATTCTGTAAAAATTAATGGGAAACCTGTACAACTTAAAGTAGACACTGGGTCCAAGAGCAATTCTTTATCAGCACAGATGTTTGCTTAAGCAGAAGTTGATTCAGCAAAGTGTGCAAAACTAGTTGCTTATGGTGCTGAAGAGATTCAAACTGATGCTGCAGTAATTTGTTCATGCCATTCTGCAGGAAACAGCTATGACTTGCAGTTTTACATAGTCAAAAGACATATGCAGTCACTGTTAGGCCTCAAAGACAGTTTGAGAATGGGACTGATTTCATTTAATAAAGTGGTCTACTATATAAGCATGAACAACAATGATAGTTTTACACAGAATATTTTTAGTGAATATGCTGATATTTTCAAATGCCTCACAGCAAGAGGTTCTCCGGTTCGATCTTCGGCTGGGGTGCCTTCTGTGCGGAGTCTGCATGTCCTCCCTGTGGTCACGTGGGTTTCCTCCGGGTGCTCTGGTTTCCTCCCACATCCCAAAGACATGCTGCAGGTGGATTGGACACTCTAAATTGGCCCTAGGTGTACGTGTGAGTGTGCCTTCTGTGGAAGGTTGGGCGCCGAGCTGGCAACTCGACACCGTAAAACTCCACTGCCAATTACTGTGCGGACAAGGTGATCCGCTGTGGCGACCCCTAACTGGGAAAAGCCGAAAGAAGAAGAAGAAGAAGATGCTGATATTTTCAAAGACGAGCTTGACAAACTTCCAGTCACATATTCCATGAAGTTAAACCATGAAGTAAGCCCAGTTGTCAGGCCAGCATGGAAGATTCTGATAGCAATGCAGAATAAAGTGAAAGCAGAACTTAACAAAATGGTGAATTTAGGTGTCCTTACTCCAGTACTGACTGAATGGGTATCTTCCATGGTCGTAGCTCATAAGCAAAGCTCAGATGATATTCGAATATGTATTGATCCAAGAGACTTAAACAAAGCACTTAAACACCCTCATCATCCGATATGCACAGTAGAAGTAGCTGCTCTCATGCCAAACGTCACAATTTTTTCAGTCATACATGTAAAACATTCCATTTGGTAAATTTCGCTGGATCGCAAATCCTCATTGTTAACCACTTCCAGCACATTATTTGGTCAATACAGATTTTTGAGAATGCCATTTGGGTTAAATTCTGCCAGTAAAGTATTTCAACGTGCAATGGAGCAAATTTTTTCTGGTTGTCCATGTGCTGTCATAGTAGACAACATTATTGTAGAGGGCAATGGTGAAGATAAAGATGATTGAAATCTCAGAAAAGTTCTAAACCATGCTCATGAAGTCAATCTTAAACTGAATCCTCAGAAATGTAAATTCAAACTGAAAGAAATTACTTATGTGGGGACATTTCTTTACCAGTTCTGGCTTACAACCAGATCTGTCTAAGCAAACAGACATTCTTGAAATCCAGGTTCCAGAAAATGTCATATCTTTGCAATGTTTTCTTGGTATGGTCAACTATTTAGGAACATTCATCCCAAACTTGAGTGAGCTTTCTGCACCATTATGTGAGCTGACATGTAAAAATGTAAGCTGGTCCTGGTTGGAGCAACACCAAAGAGCATTTGATATTCTGAAGAAGAAAACTGCCAGTCCACCCACATTGAGATTTTATGATGTTCACAATTTTGTAACTCTTGGTGCAGCATGTCTTCAGGAAGGCATACCAATAGCCTATGTGTCCAGATCTAACTCAAACAGAGATGCATTATGCACAAATAGAGAAAGAGCTTTTGGCAGTAGTGTTCGCATGTTTGAAGTTCGATGATTTTATATATATATATATATATATATATATATATATATATATATATTTGGAAGGCCTATCCAAATAGATACTGATCACCAATCTCTAGTGACAATTTTAAAACAGCCAATACATACAGCCACAGCACACTTGCGACACATGATATTATGATTACAAAAGTACAATTTCAATATTGTCTATACAAAAGGCAAATATTTATACCTTGCTGATGTTTTGACAAACAACAGAGCAGCATGAAAATGAGAATGCAGACTTTGATGTCATGGAGGTCAGAAGTTGTTTGTCATCATGTCATGGTAAACTCAGAAATCACACAGCTTCAGACCCAAATCACCAGAAGATGAAAAACGTTATCAAGCAAGAATGGCCAACACAACAAACCAGTTTACCACTTAACATTCAGCAGTATTTTCCTTACTAAGACAAGCTAATGATGGAAGATGGAATTCTGACATCCGGTTAATATCCTACCAGTCTGCCACCAATTAATTTGACATCCAGATAATACCCTCCTGAACTGCCACCAAATAATGTCACGTCCCTTACTATCATGGGTCAGCAACTAAGCAACTTCAGTCCTCACTACTGACTATAATGTGAGACTGTCACTTAAACAAAAGTAATATTCCACAATTTTCCCCTAAGGGCACAACACGCTTTATAACCTGGGACTGGACTGTATACTTCTGTCCACCCCAAATTTAACTCCTTATTATACACTTCTGAGCAATGTGTGCCAGTTTAAGACCTCTGATACACTCACAGTTAAATAAATTAAATTTCACACATCCAAACACTTCTGGGGATACAGATTTCCAGCTGTGTCCCTTCCCCAAAATAATATGATAATGGTGCCACCAATGAGAGTGTCTTCATACCCTTCTAAAGCGGTGCCCAGTTATGAATATTATATATTAAAACAAATAGTAGCAAATGACCTAAGCAGCCAGGCTTTCAAAATGGCCCAGGAATTTATCAAGGCAAATATAAGCACTCTCAAATCACTAAAGAAAAACACTGATTGTCCAGCCACAAAGTGAGTTAATAAAAAATATTTAGTATTGAGCAAAATGACTGTGGTGTTGGTGCTGCGGTAGCGTTGTCGCATCACAGTAAGACGTTGTCCTGTTCGATTCTCAGCTAAAGCGTCTTCTGTGTGGATACATGTGTGAATGGGCATACCTTCATTGAAGGTCGTGCGTCAGAGCTGGCAACTCGGCATGTAAAAATCTACTGCCAATCATTAGCGGACCGAAGTTCCGCTTTGGCAACCCCTAACTGGGAAAAGCCGAAAGACACAACAACAACAACATTGAGCAAAATGATTACAAATATAAAACATTAATTCCAAATAAATAAACAGAACTCACTCACCAGGAAAATGAAGTCAATACTGTAGGATAGAGCTCCAACATTCATAAAAACTCTACCTGATCTAGCTGATTAGTTATAATGGTTGTTGTTGTCTTTCGGCTTTTCCCGTTTATTAATGTATTATTGCAACTAGATTTGTAACATCGTAATGTTTTCGCTCCTTTAAAACATTTTTCTCATTTACATTTGCTGACACTGAAGTGAACAACAGTGTAGTTTTTACATCGCTTTACTTCAAGTAAGCAGTCCCTGTTTTTCTGGGGATGAAACAGCTTACTTACATCATTTTATTGCAACCTGCTTGCATGCAAGTCAGTCTTGATATATTAGCAGCAATTCTAGAGTCATTCTTTCTGCTATTGGGAAGTTATCTGAACGGTTGGTTTTAACATCATTTTTAGGCATGGTCTTCCCATGGAGAAGGATTTTCATGTTGTCATATTGAAAGTGATCCAAAACTATGGAGCACGGTCCATAAACAACAGGCTAATGGCATACCTACCGAATAGAGACCTGACATTGTTGGAACCAAAATACCCTAAGTTGGACTCTCTGCATGCAACAACCATGTAATTTAAGCCTCCAGAATGAGAAGGGTTTCTCAACTGTTGATTTAGGAAGGTCTTTTTAAAAGCAGTACAAAAATGTTGTTGTGTCTTTCGGCTTTTCCCGGTTAGGGTTCGCCACAGCGGAACTCCGGTCCGCTAATGATTGGCAGTAGATTTTTATATACCAAGTTGCCAGCTCTGACGCACAGCCTTCAACGAAGGTAAAACCATTCATGCATGTCTCCACACAGAAGACGCTCTAGCTGTGAATCGAACAGGACAGCGTCTTACTGTGAGGCGACAACGCTACTGCAGCACCACCACCGCAGTACAAAAAAGTAAGACACATAAAGTATCCCAGTTACACTGCTTTTGTGGTCATGTTAGGACACTACATGATTCTAGGCAGTGTGTTTTACTAAACGTGATTGATGAGAAATGTTATCCGGTTGCAATTCGTTCACAAACTCGTGCTTACATTTCTTATTCCTGTTCGTGTTTGCCAACAACTGTGATACAACACTAATTAGGACTTTATACATCAACCCCAGTTTAACTTAAACATAAAATCATTTCACAAAAACATTTTGAATTATACCAGGTTAGAAATCTGGTTGCAATAATACGTAAGTACCTTTATAATTTCCTAACTAACTAAAGAACACTGTCCCTGATATAAATTCAATTACTACAACAGAACAAAGGCAGACTTACAGTTCTTGGTGAGTCCTTCCTGTCTTTCACCTTCTGACAGTAGCACATAGCAACTGTCAATATTCCAATGACATCATCTGCTGATCAGCTGAATCTGAGACAGTTTGCCTTTAAAAGTTCTCTTCACAAACATGCACAGTTAGGAATGTAAAAGAACACTGTTCAAGTCTTTAAAACATTCTGTTCAAACAGATCATAAATCAACATGTAAGAACTTATTTACAATATCATGCTGGCATACAATACGCAGGTCAGTCTGAAATTATATACAAAACTCAGCCAGACATGCTAGCACATATAACAATGTCTAATTTCTTAACAGTAATCATTGTGAAAGGTCCAAAAGTGGTCATTCCTAAAGCATTACAACAGGAATATATCAAAATGTTGCATTGTGGTCAACCATGTACTGATTCTACCAAAAGAAAGGCAAAAGTAATAGTATTTTGGCCTTCCATAAGATATAGAGAAGGAAACTAACATGTTCAATTTGCAACAGCACTAAAGAGCACCGACAAAAAGTATCACTTCAATTAAACCAGATTCCTGAATTACCATGGTCGATGGTTGCTACTGATATTTTCGAATGGAATGGTCAGCATTACTTAGTGATAGTAGACTCTTATTCAAATTGGTTTAAAATGGACCTTCTTCCAAACTTAACGTCCAGCGCTGTCATTTCAAAACTGAAGGGACATTTTTCTGTCCATGTTAGTTCTCACAAAGTCATTTCTGACAATGGTGCACAATTTACAAGTCAGCAGTTTAAGAAATTTATTGAGTCTTGTTACTAGCAGCCCTGAGTATTCAAAGTCCAATGGATTAGCTGAGCATGCAGTTCAGAGTGCAAAAATGTTTGTTGGAGAAATCCAAGAGAGATGGTACTCGTGTTTTCCTTAATTTACTCAGTCTCAGAAACATTCTTCAAGATAACTTGCTTGGTTCACCTGCACAGAGATTAATGTCCAGACAGACTAGAACAACTCTTCTGATCTGTAAATAATTGTTAGTACCAAATGCAACAGAATGGTCGAAACTCAACTTTCGAGAAAACGTCAGTCACAAAAGTTGTACTACAATAAGGCCAGTAAACCTCTTAAGACAAGGAGAAGTTGTGAGAATGCATATATCTAAAGAATACGACCAAGTAGGAATTGTAAACATTTTTGAAGAACCAAGCTCTTACATCATACAATCTGAAGGAGTGGATTTCAGAAGGAATCAAAGACATATATCACCAGTCTCTCTGAACTAATGACACAGCAGATTGCTTGTGCCAATGACTGTATTTCGCAGAGTGACTCTACACATGTTCAAATTCCAGAAGACAGTGTACTTTCTTCAAATAATCCTCAAAGATCCAGTTCTGAGAGAATCCCCAGAGACTGTCCCTGTTGCTAAACCCAGTCAAAGTTTTTATGTGACCAGATCAGGTAGAATTTCCATACCCAGTTCAAAATACACAACAACTTGGACTTGAGTTCAAATTTGTTGTTGAAATGTTGATGTGCTATCTATCCTGTAAGATGTCTTGTTCACCTATTGCATATTGAACATGTCAAATTAAAGAGGGAGAATGTAGATCAGTGTGTATCTTAAACTTAGTCAGCCGCTGTAGCTAAGTAGCACGTGCATATAAGTTAGTGAGCACGTGCAAGATCAGTGCCATTTTGTATAGTCAACCAGAGTGAATGCAGGAATGAATGGAGATGCACATGTGAGAGTGTTTAAAGTAACAAGTCAGTTAGTTAGCTTATGAAGTTTGAAGTACATGTTCCAGTTACAACTCCTGATGTGTTTATGCACAATAAACGACTTGAAAGCATACTCAGCACACTTGAACAATCTCATGGACACATACACACACACACACACACACACACACACACACACACACAGACATCCACTCGAAATCATACACTCCAACACTTGAGCAGTCACATGAACACACACACATATGCACACACAGTCATCCTAGTCCACTCATATCCCCGCAGTCATGCACACACAGTACCACACACATATACATACCTACAGACCACCTATCACTACTCTTTCCTGAACTTGGCTAAACTTACCACTAAGAAGCCACTCCCATTGACTTTAATTGGGAGCCACAGCAGTTTTGCTGAGTTAATATTCATGGATGGCCAAACTCATTTACACAGCTGAGCAATTCAATGAATCACTTAACAGTATAAATCAGTTAAGCGAGGCATTGCTGGGGAACAGCAAATGACTAATTAGCATTAGCCACTGCACTGGTTTTCCTCATTATCTTACAGCATGGCTGGGGTGAAAAACGCCTGCAGTAGGAATCCGAATCAGAAAGAGTTACCACAAGGGGCTGGCCGCTCATGGTAGGGTTTGTCGCTCGCAGTAACCCCTCCTAAATCTCAGTGACAGTTACCTAGCAAAGGCTGTTTTAAAGAAGTGGTCAGAGTAAACGGCAATGTAATAAAATCATTTGTCAAGTTTTCTCTAGCAATAGATGAGGAAAGAGAGAGAGAGAGAGAGAAAAATGAGATAAAACAGAGTGTAAACATAACAGATAAATGTAAATTGAAAAAAAACAGAAACTATGCAAGAGAATGTCAAACAAGTATATTCTGTTTGTTAGAGCTGACTCAAATGTATAAACATCTAAAGTCTGACTTTGACCTCATTCACCCAGCATTTCATAACACCATGGCACTGGAGGAGCCAGCAAGAGGTGAGGAGTTTAAGTAGCAGACTTCTGTCTCACCCATCTCTGTAATCCACATGTGAGGCAGCTTGCTGTCACTCTGATCCCTCACAGAGATAAGTTAATAGTTCAACCACACATCTGAGGCTGTGGCATGTGCTTTGGTACACCAAGAGGTGTGTGCCATTATAGCTAAGTTCAAAGAAGGCTATGGAACAATACTAATGCTGTGGAATGGTATCATAGGTTTACAGTTTGGTAGCATGCATGTCAAGTCTGCCACACAGTGGTGTTAGGGCCTTAAAGCAAAAATGCAATGAATCATCAGGGATGACTGCACCAGAGCTGCTTTCAGTAGTTGTTTTACAGAGGACAATTTGTTCCGTCTTCATTTGTAACTGTGGTTGTTCCTCTATGTGAGAAGTCCTGCCATCTGGGTTAAGCTGGACTGTTTGATGGAGGGGAAGAGACAAAAGGGTCTGCAGTAGGCTGGTTGATGGTCAGAGTACTGTTGGCATACATACTACAAAAACGTAGATTGTTTGCCAAGTCAATCCAATGCACCTCAAAATGAGGTCTGATTGAAATATCTAAAATCTTTGTATATAAATCTTAAGGTCCAGCATACAGCAAAATGGATCTATGTCAAAATAAGGAATTACCATAACGCTGAGTTGTAAAACGGTGAGACAGAAACAATGAAAGTTTACATTCATGAACATCCAGATCGTTGTAAATTTTCCCCTAGTAAGTAAACAATCGGCCAACAAAACTTAAAAAAACAAACTGAAGCAAATAAAACCCACCTAAGTGGGGGGGGGCTGCACTCCAACACCACCCCCAACAAAATATACGAACTCAGAGATTGCACTACAGTGGAGAAAAGTGCAAAGTTCACCACACTGGCCAACTGGCTCTTTTCGCAGTGAAAAATTATGAAAATCTGGACGTTTATGAATGTAAACGTTTGTCATTTTTGTCTCACCATTTTCAACTTGACATTATGATAATTATTTATTTTCATATAGATCCATTTTATCACCTACTAAAGGAAATATACCAGACAGTCTAACATAACCTCGTCAAAGGACTGAACTGTTTAATACATAAAGGATAGAAATCATAAGGAGAATAAAATTATGACCTATGGTTGAGGGATCATCTTTTATGGAAACACAGACTGTTATTAATAATAAGAATAATCACAGAAATACAGTTAATTGCTTATCCCTAGGCCACACATGATATACTAAATAAAACAATCAAGGACTACAGTGCCAAATGAATATTACAGTACCACCAGGCACCAATCATTTCTGGAACTCTAGCATGACACTAGCAGTGGTGAGAGAAATAGGTATGATTGTAAGTCTAGTTCTGAAGTTGCAGCAAGTGACAAGCCCAATGAAATGCTACATATTACACAAGCCAAAAGGGTGGCTCAACCGATTGCTTTGATGCCTCACACCAAGAGGTCATCTGGTTCAATTCTTAGTCGGGATTCCTTCTGTGTAGGGTCAGCATGCCTAAATTTATCATAGATGTGAGTGGCTGCGTGATTTACTAATACTTCGGCTTACATATTTTTATAAGGTGTTTGATTGTTACTGGCTTAATTTGGTTCTGATTACCTTTTTGGAACTTCACATGTGGGCCTTTTACATTTGCACACATTAGCCACCCTGCAGTGTGAACACTGGAGCTAGATGATTGGCACTGTTGATGCGACACAGTAGCCCCATGCGCAAAAATGGGAAAAGGGATTATGGATGGATGGATTTACACAAACTGATACACCCAGATGAGCTTTAAAAGTTGAGAGCAGGTCTTCATACTTAGCTGATTATAATACTTTCATTTTTACATGTTGTATTAACATTAACCTATTATATTTCAGAAAAAAATATTTAAATAATTTCTACTGCTACTATTAATACTGCTGTATCTTCATTACAGTAGTGTCAGTTGCTCCCCCAGTCAGTAGGAATACCACCACAGATTTCACCAGGAAAAAAGACAGTGGGCTGGTTGGATTAACCCAGTCAACAAACAGTAAATAAACATATAGTTTACCGATAAAAATATTTTGGAAGCTAGGGTAATAATTTGAATTCTGTTGTGTAACTGAATGAATTTTTGCATAACTTCATGATGGGAAATGAACAGAAAGATCATGTATAAAGATGTTTTTGTATAATACAATGTTTGCTATAATAAAACTGTTTTCACGTAAAGTGGACTTTCTGATTCTAAAATGTATAGTTTATACTTTAGTTTATTCAAAGGAACTATATTTATTAAGTTTAATAAACTTGTGTTTGCATTCCCTGTATGCTGAGCAGCTGTGCATGCATTTACTGATTCCAGCACATATGGTCCTGTAATCTGATGATGTAATACAGGCATAAACAGCTTGTAGTGGATAGGCATGTAGTCTTCAGTCAGCAGCCGAGTTCAGCACAGACTGCAGCATAACCAGTCAATCACTTAATCAGGCAAGAAGACACTAAATCAATGGATATCTAAAAGCATGTATATTCAAATAAAAAGTAACAAAATAAAATGGAATATAAGACTCCAAGTAAAATGTATAGCGCTTGACATACAGTTAATAACACAGATATAACATTGTAGCAAATAATTTTCTACCATGCATGATTGATCACTTTTAGGAAGAAACAATGGGTGTGTGAAATACCTATGTGATAACCTATAGAGAAGTGTGTCTTTATGTATTATACATTGATTGGATTAGTGCTGGAATGCAAACTATATATTGAACTTAATGGGCTTCTTAGCAACTTGGAAGATCCACCTGCAGAGCTATAATGCAGGTTTCAAGAGTCAGATTCAGACATCCTGGAACTATTGACATATGTAGTTTGGTATAGTGCAAGTCATCCCCCTAATTCCTGTAGTGACAGCTCACAGTATCCTGTTTGAAAAAGTAGGTTTAATTTCCTTTAGGGTTAGTGCCTCACAAACCCGTCCTCGTCTTGGAAGGGGAGACAGCATCGAGCATTACAGCTGTACCTGTATGCCAGACCCTGTTCCATGGTGACAATACTAGATCTGATAAACAGGTGGAGCTGCTGGACCAAATAATGTTGTCCAGAATGAGTGGCTGCACCAAGTCCTCAGGAGTCCTCAGACAAAATCAGGCTATATTCAGAATAGGTAATTAGTTTCATTAAAATAGAATGTTACAGAATTGCATTATGTCTTCCTGGCATAGCAGGATTCCATTCAATTCAGTATCTCAAGGTGCTGGATAACAAAATGCTCCACACCCTTTATGACATCATCAGAAGGTGCCACCAGATAACACAGAATCAAGAAGTAATTGGACAGCTGCTCAACATACAGTAGATGCAAACACAAATTTATTTAATGTAGCTCAACTGATCTAAATAAAGTAGAAACTACATATTGTATAATCAGAAAGACAGCTATACATGAGAGTATAATTACAGCAAAGAGAAGTGCTAAGAAAACCGTTAAACATGATCTTCCAAGGGGATGGCTTCCAAAATGCTTTGGTGTGAAGTAACAACTAACCTGAGCATGTTACTCATCAAACAAGTCCAGAATATAGGACTCTGACAGTCCCTATTCAACATATGATAATGGGAAGAGATGGAATCCTATGCCAATTTCCTAAAGAGGACTCAGGCTCACCTTTCCAAAATACTTTGATATCATGCATTGGCAAGGCTTGAATCATTGGAGAAGCTTGTTAAAACGAATGAGCATCTCACTGAGGTGGAAGTTCCAGCTATATGTGGAATTATGTACTGTAGGTAACAGTCGGTGGGAATCCAGACTCTGTTCAGTACCTAGTTCTACATATAGGTAAAGCCATGCTAAAGGTTTGGTGAGTCATGCATGTGTCCCTAGGACTGCATACATGTGCCGTTGTGTATTGCAAGATATCCAACTAACTCCTTAGAGGATGGCATACTATAGTATTTTTTGAAAAATGGATAAAACCGCTGCTGAACTAAAGGCCTTGCATCCACACCCCACTTCTTGGAAGTATCGAAAGCAAGCATGGCAGCCATGCTGGCCATCATGCCTGCTTTCACCATTCAACTAAACAGGGTTATAGCCATGTAGCTCTACCTCTATGTCAAACCTCATATTGCAAGTAGACACTCTTCCTGCAATACCTAGTCCAACATGCAGATGGAACTGCTCCACCCAAGACCTTCAATTGGACTCAGCAATCCTAGTGAGTCCTTGGGCAGTATCAATACTGTGCTCAATCCATTAACATAGAATGTCAGGGAATCCCATTCAGACCCTCAGTACTGTAAGGTAATGAACTGTGTAGACTGTGTCCCCTTGGATGATGTCATCTGATGGGGTAGGTTGGGTTTTACAGTTTGGAGTAGTAAGAGCAGAATGGCCAAAGCTATGTGTTCTCACGACACAGATGTTTTAGAATGTAGTCATAGGTGCCTTGCAAAACAAAGGTGATATACTGGCCTGTATGCCTTAAGATGGTACATCATTTCACACAGGAACTATGGTATCCCTAGTAAGTTGAACAGTAGAGTTGGTTAAGTTATCTTTTCCCCTTTAGTCATATAACATTTAAAGATGATATTCAATATTCAAATAGTCATCTGTAGTTGCAAAACAAGAGCTGTAGCCCTAGAAGATATACTTATAATTAGAAAGCATTACTGGTTAAATAGCTGTAGACTTGTGAGATATCTTTCCCATTGAAAGCTTTGGTAGCTCATGACTGGTTTAAAGGGCAAATTCTAACATTCATTTCATTAGAAACAATTAGAAAGAAAACCAGGAGTGTACAGCTTCATCCATTATGCAATAGGCAAATTATGTCACTGGTCTCTATTCACTCTTATGTGATTCTCATGTTCTGTAGCTGAGCTTGAGCTGTGTTGAATGAAAGGCTTCTGTAATATACAGTTGTAAGTTGATTTTATGATTGTTCTGCAAAAAGATACATTTCTGTGTGCTAGAAATTCACCCACCCATTATTGCAGACTCTGTTGTGTTTGAAAGATAAGTACATAAATATTGTATTTTACATCTTTACATATGTGATAAATGTGCTTAACATTAACCATTTTATAAAATCTCTCCTGGTATCTGGTGTAATTCTTGAGCTTACAAAAATATCTCATTTAAGAATCATTACCTTTAACTATACCTGAATAAAGGTAAAATAATTTTTTTTGCACATGTGCACATATGCATGTGTGTGTGTTCTTGTATTTGTGTATGCACGTGTGTGTGTTTTCCATTTATCAACAATGTTCTGTAATGGCACAGTTAAAACAGCAATAAATAATAGCTTCAGTCATCTACGGTATTTTTAGCTCAAGTCAACGGAAGCATAAATTACTGTAATTAATTCATTTGTTTGTAGCTGATGATGTGAATTAATCCTTTACAAGGACTTTTCCATCATGACCAAGGCTACAAGGGCAAGGAGAGATGCAATACGTATGTGGAATTCAAAATTAATGGCATGCAAAACATCATCATATCTGTCTGTATATTATGCTGCAACAATATTACTCCATTTATTAAAAAAGATGGAATATTAAAATGATGCTGCAAAACTACAAATAAAGATGCCACACATTAGTTTTCCTTCTTTTTTCCACCATGAGAGAAAATTGAAGGTTTTACAGTTAAACACCTACATTATTCAAAAACTTTAACCTGGAAACCCTTGAATGGGTGCTGAAATATTTGAAATGCTTTCAGGGCTACAGGCAGGTGCTCCGAAAACCAATTTGCATCTGTGCTGTAAATTTCCTGTGACACAAATAAAAGTAGTCATATGACAGAAAGCAATTATCCAGCATGTTCTGTCACTCCAGAATGGTCCGGGAATTAAAGCAAGGCAATGGAATATTCTACTCATTTATTTGTAGTCATATCGAATAGATCTAGGAAACTGATAAATCCCAATGCATGTCAAAAGCACAGTTTAGCAATTTCTTATCAGAACACAGGTCACCTGCTTATCAAACTTGACTGACATGATGAATCTTATGAAGTAAAAGAAAAAAAACACAACTGATACTTCAACTCTATTAACTGTTTGTAATAATAAACCCCTAAAATGTCAGGATGTTAATTTCAGTTATGTATTTGGCATGCATGTTACTTGTATGAAGCCATAAATGAAACAAAACTACAGGAAAATGCACCTTACTATTATGCCTTTCTTTTTAATATGCTAAAATTCCTTTCATGGTGCTTCAAATTAATATTCTTTCCACTTAGCAATAAACCACACACACAGTCATGAATAATTACCTCACATGTTTAAGAAAATGGTACATGAACAGAGCTTTCAGAAAAAAATATGCATATCTAGAACAAGCATTGTAGTGTTAATAAAAGATATGAACAGATTATGACTGAGAATGTCTGCACTTCTCCCTCAATGCACTTTAACCATTACCTTATCCAACAGAAGTAGAATCAACAGCTATTACTGGTGTCAGATCTCAGTTTATATGGGGACAATGCGTGAACACTTTCACTCTTTTTACCTGCTGCGATTAGTCGATCTAAGGGTGATACAAAAATTAGGCATTAATTACAGTAAATGCTGCATAAATTAAATACACGTAATCTTTCATGAACAGTTGCAGTATATGGAGAGCCGAGATTATGCTCCATTATAGGGAAAAAGATAAACCTATTATCAACTTCCCCAGCATGAGACTCAATTGTAATAGCATTTACGTGGTGATTAAGGAGTGCAATAGTCAAGCATTGCATTAGGGATTCACAAATGGCAGTGCTGGATGTCAAAGAACAGTGGCAGAAGGTGAAATGGCTTTGTTTCTGCCTGCTGTCCATGCCTCTCAACTGCTCCCGAAATTGTCTCATATTTCTTCTCTATCCCTCATAATTTTTTTTTTTTTTGGCAAATCACTGAGGATTGCAGTCAGTCAATAATTCCAGACATTAGAGTTTCACCATTCTTGCTGAGAAAATGCATATTGATACAAAACATGTTCTATTACTGAATAACAGCAATATTTAAAAACCGTCCCCAGACTTGATCCTTTGTCCTCTATTCTTTCCAGATTTATCAGCTTTTAATGCCTGTGAAGCACTTCATTTTCCTGTAACAGGTACATGAAGCAGATAATGCCCCATGCACAACAATGAATTATGATCAGGTACAACTATGTCTACAGAAGTCCTAATCCTACTTCTGGAAAATAATATATTTTCCAATCAGGAGGGAATGGTCAGTTGTTGGACATGTTAGCTGGGTGGGAAGATATGCTATAAAGCACTAATCAGATCTAGAGTACAAGATATTTTATTATTACTATGTCAGAATAACCAAGCATTCATCTCCACTATACCCACATGATCAACAATCTGTCATCACCCTTTGTCCTGAAAAACTATGCCTACTTACAATTAATTAAGCAAACCCTTCCCTATCGAAGCAACATTAATTACAACTTTAAATCAAAAACAAGAAAAAGGTAATGGCTTCCACAATAATAGAATTAAAAATGTAGAAAAATATATCAACATTTGCAGAGAGACTACATCTGCAGTAGCCCTTGTACAAAAAAAAATGAAACCAGTAGCCTATATACTTATTAGTCTGAAATATTAAATTCCAATATGTGACCCAGATGACCCTGGATTATACAGAACTGCAGCCCACAGAAATGAATGAGAAATAATAATACGTATTTTATTTTTATTTTATTTTTTATTTTATTTTACATTTGTTGACCGGGCTAGTCTAGCTGGATATATGTCCATTTTCAGTAGAGGCCCGGGGAGAAAAGCTCCACACAGTTTAAACAATGTTAACATAAACAACAAAATAGAAGAAAAAAAACATATTTATACATTTTATACATTTACTAACAGGGAGTCTGTCACTTATGAGTACATAATGAAGGTAACATATAATTTTAATAGGCTTAGAATAGTTAATAAGAAGGTACATTTATGTGTTGCTAAAGAGTATTAGTTGCATGAAAGAAGTTAGTAAAAGTGTTGATATAGATAATAGAGGAAGATAATGAAAATATATGG
Organism: Protopterus annectens; assembly: GCF_019279795.1. Lineage (NCBI taxonomy): Eukaryota > Metazoa > Chordata > Ceratodontiformes > Protopteridae > Protopterus > Protopterus annectens. The sequence continues at coordinate 986,614,790 of NC_056735.1, read as the reverse complement.
AGGGGTTGTTAGGTAAAGTGTGTAGTAGTGATATGAGTCAGTTTAAAAGATGTAGTACTAGTATGGAGTGTGAGGAGAGGAAGCATGGTAGTATTTAGAAAAAAATAGAAATAAAGAAATATGGATAAGATAAGTTAGTGAAAGAGTAGGTTCAGAGATGAGAAATTTTAGATGAGTAAGTCAACAGTAGATAGGTTGGTCAGTCTGGTTTAGAACAGGGGCACATCCAGTGTGTTTTTAGGTGGAGTTTAAGCCTATTTTTAAATAGAGTAATTGAGGGAATTGTGGTCAGTTCAGATGGAAGTTGATTCCATGTTTTTCCAATGGAAACAGAAAATAGAGAGTCTCCTGCTCTATTGTTTGATTTGTTGATGTGTATAAGAGATTTTTGTGATGATCTTAGGGATTTAAAGTTTACATAGGGGTGGATAAGATTTGTTAGGGTGGGTGTTTTTTCAGGTTGATACAGAATTGTGTGGATGATGGTAAGTTGATTATATTTCAGATGCTTCTGAATCATGCTGCCAGGTTGGCCCACTGGACACAAAATCCCTTTTCGAGGGTGACTAAAGTTGCTTGCCTGTGCTCAGGAGAAGGGACAGTCCAGTCATATGCAGCATACAACTTATGGTCAGTAATGTTTTTTTAGCACTGCCAAATTGGTGATGGCCGGCTTTACAACATATGCCGCTGGAATAATTCATTGGTCAAGGGAGATATATATGGCTACTGCAGTGATGTAAATACACAGTGCAGCCACTTATAGGTACAGTTGGGCATAACAGAAGTGTCCCGTAGCTCTGCTTCATGAATGACCCAGCTGTAATTGCAAGGATGTTGGGTAATTCCCCATTGTCGGTGCATCTAGAAACTGACTGTTAAAAACTTGCATTTCTACTATGGAAGGGGTAAAATCTAGCAATCAGGCCTGTAAGATCAGTGCATACCCTTTTTCCATAGTAAAAAAATGGAACCTGTGATGTGGTATAAGGCGAGGCAACCTTCATGCCTTCATGGATGAGCACTCCCTCTACCTGGCTCTGTCCCAGGGCAGTGATAAGTTACCACTGTCTCAGAAATGGATGTGCTAACTCAAATTAAACAAAAAAAAATTAAAACTGCAAGAAAGGACAGAAGACACTAAAACTGAGTATTTGAAAGAAATATCTGCCTGCCCTTACCACAATAAATATAGTGAAACATAAATGAAGTCCTGGTGTGAACCCTACCCAAATGGATCTCCCAGCGCAAATAAATTCTAAACCAACAGAACTATTATCTAAACAGTTGAAAAAAATAGCATAATACCCTAAAATAAATAACACTCATCTGCACCTAATACAAAAATGTCATTTAACTATGTACACCCTTCTCTGGTGACTTCATACTCTAAAGTGAAAGAAATATAAAAGAAAGATAGAAAACACACCATCCTTCCCAAAAAAAAAAAAACATAACAAAACAACTGAAGAAAGAAAATCAAACATTGAAAAAAAAATCAGTAATAAAAGATAAACCTCAAATGAGTTCAAGTAATCTAGTCTGGCTCCAAGAAAGTAAAGACTTCTTATCTTTTTATGGAGATGTAAAACTGCATAGTTCATCAGACGAGGAGCAAAAACACAACTGGAAGATGTCAAAACTTTCTCAGATGATATAAGAATGCCATTTTGCCTTGATAAATTTGCAAAAACAACATTTAAAGCAGGAAAACTGTAACACAAAGAAAATAGTCTGGGACAGGAATGAGATATAAAGGAATGTGAGCAGGAGTGAATGCATACATACTTGGGAAATGATGAAGGATCGACAATAAAACAGGAACAAATGTGAACAAAACTTAGCAAGGAATATTTTTGAAGACTAAAATTAATACTGAAAACAACACTTACATCTAGGAACAAAGTCCAAGTAAAAACTAGTTTGCTCTTCCTGTTTTATAGTTTTGGGATGATTGACTGGCCCCAAAAGGTATCAGAGCAGTTGGAGAGGAAAGCAAGAAAAAATACTTCACATTTATCAAATAATATATAAAAAATAATGTATACCTATATTATATATTCCTTATTCTGATGGACCTATGAGACTCATTAAAAATGATTACATACAGAGATTTCCAGTCATAGGACTGCATACATATCTGCTGACTTCACCAAACATATGAAAATTTTTAAACATGAGAAGACATATATTGATTTCAAGCAGGAATAGAAATCAAATCAGAAATAGACAAAAATCAGACATAATATAGTCATTCACCAAATGCACGCTCTCCCTGTTAAGACGCTAAAGACACTCCAACCGTTTCAGTGAGGAAATTCCAATATGCTGGCATTTACTGCTACCAAAAATGTTGACAAGTCAGTCCAGTAGTAAAATCAAACGTTTTTATTTCTCAGGACGATAAAAAAGTGAGCGCTTTCGCCAATAGGCTTCTTCAGACTGTTACAATAGCACTCCTACACCACAATTTAAAAACAGTTGCCTTTACATTAATTGGTTGAGAACCATATGAAGTTAATTAATTATTCATGAAGCTTTAAAATTAATTATGGCACAGCCAATTGCATCGGAAAAAAGGTAAAAAACTGCTGTCTTAAAACACATATAAAAACACATATAAATATCTACCTATAAATTGATACAAAGCATCACAAATGCTTTAAAAATCATACTAAGATATATACATGTGTAAACAAATACAGTAAACAAGAAATAAAACAATAAGAACTACTGTACATATGATATACCTAACATCAATTAAATGTTTATTATTTAGGTCTGAAGATCCTTCTATTATTCAAAATTGGTTTAATTTGAACTTTATCGTTCAAGCCTGGTGGTTCATCAGCTTTTAGCCTAATTATCCATCTCACTTCACATTCCAAGGTCAAACTAACAATATCGCCCCCTCTATAGTTAGTATGTACATTTTGGAGTACACTAAATTTGAATGTATGTTGTGTTCCTAATGCCTGTTGGTGTTTGGCTAACGCATTCACATCTGAGCCTACCCTGATATTATAGTTATGTTCTCTGATGCGATCTTTCAGAGCCCTATTGGTCTTACCTACATAAAATGATGTGCATGTAACACATCTTGCCAGGTAGACCACATTTTTGCTATTACAATCAGAATCAGTACAAAAGTAATACTTGTAATTTGTAACCGGATGAATAAATGTAGTTTCTTCATTAATAAAACAACAATGATTACATGCACCACATGGCACTGTATTCTTGTCTTTTTTAACCACCACTTGTTTGAAATTTGCCATTTTAGGTTTGCATAACAGCCTTTTCAAACTGGGTTTATTCTTAAAGGCAAAACGTGGCTTAGGTCCTATCATTTCAACAATTTCCCTATCAGAGGATAAAATGTCCCAGTGTTTAGTGTACAATTCTTTGATCTTATTAGTGTCCCTAGTATAAGACATAACAGGTCTTACTAACTCTCCAGATGATTGTGAGGATGTTACATGCCTATCATTCATTTCTGAAAAATAGGGTTTAGCTGTTGTCATACGTAATCCATTAACCTCAGATATCACCATCTCAATTAATTCTACTTCATACCCTCTTTCAATAAACCTCTTTCTCAGCTGTTCCACCTCAATCTCATATTTACAATCCAAAGGATTGTACCTAAACTCTTAGGAATTGACTTTTCATAATGTTATGGAAAACATGGTGTGGGTGCATGCTATTTCTGTGAAGTAATGTGTTCCTATAGCATAGTTTTCTGTGGATAGAGGTATTCAATGCTCCATTCTCTAGCCTGGATACTTCTACATCTAAATAAGAAATTCTAGTATCTGAATAGTTTAACGTGAACTTTAGGAAATTTGTGGACGAATTCATATAGTCAACAAAAAATCCCAATGTCTCAACGTCTCCAATCCAAACAAAAAACAAATCATCCACAAACCTACAGTACAACCCAACATGCTCTCTAAAGAGATCATGGTGGAGCAAAAATTCATCTTCCGAAGCTGCCATAACTAGGTTGGCGTAGCTATTGGCACAAGAAGTGCCCATAGCTACGCCATCCCTTTGAGAGTAAATCTCCTCCCCAAAAACAAACACATTGTTACACAATATAGTTTCAAGGTATAAAGCTATTAAATCAATCTTGGTGGCCAAAAAATCTGAATGTGACGATAAGTAAGTTCTTATATAATGAATACCCACATCATTGGGTATCATAGTAAACAGGCTGACGACATCTAATGTCACTAAAATATACTCAATATCATCATCCAAATCCTTTGTATATGCATATAAATCCAATAAAAACTGTTTACTATCCTTAAGTATAAAGTTGTTCACATCAACCAACGGTCTCAAAGTTATCTCCGTATAGATAGATAATGGTTCAGTAACCCATCCTTGTCCAGCTACAATTGGTCTCATCGGTGGATTGGTGCTAGATTTGTGTACCTTCGGCAGGCCCTGAATAATGGGTAGCACAGGGTGGTTTACTTTAAGATATTTATATAACTCATCAGTTATACTGGAAGACATGACCAGGTCATCCAGTGTATAGTAAACATCAAACACCTTCTGTTTTACCCCTTCCATATCAATCTTAGAATAAAATTTATCATCACTTAAAAGATGTAACATTTTTTCATTGTAGTCAGCCAAATCCATTAAAACAATGGGGCCGCCCTTATCTGCAGGTCGAATTACTAAAGTGTTATCATTTCTCAAAGCATTCAATGCACATCTTTGTTCATAATTCAAATTCTGACCATGCCCCTTGTATTGATGGGTTAGAAAATATGTATGTATGTCATTTTCTAGCATCCTACCAAACACATCCAAAGCTGGTACTAACTGTGGTGTAAACGTGCTATTAGCACGAAATCTGGGTTGGTTACCACCATTACCATTTAAACCAAAATCTAACTTAAGTTGCAAATTTCTAGTAAATAATTTGATATTAATAATTGAATCCACTACATCATCCCTGCTTGAAGGTATGAAACTCATGCCTTTATTTAATACCTGTTGTTCTGCAGTATTCAAAGTTTTACTCGATAGGTTAACTATTAACGTGGTATCCTCTCCCACATCTTTTTTAAGGTTGGTCCCTGATAGTCTTCGTTCGACCCCTTCCTTTTGTGCCTGCCCCTGCTGGCTGATCTTCTTCTTTCTGGGCCTTGGCCCTGTATAATGGGGAAAGGGATATTACCTGTCTCCTTCTGTACTGTAATAGTATTGCTCCCTGTTAGTATTTTGGGCCTCACTACTGCCCCCGTGGTAATAGTCACTTCATTGCTGAAATTCGTTAAATTAGTATCAGCTTCAATATGATTTTGTGATAATAGTGGATTCTCCCTATTTTCATCTGCTGATAAATTATCAGCTACCCTCTGAGGTGAAACAGTAACTGTTTGCACCGAAGGTGGTTGTTTCTCAACAAAAGCCGATGAAAACCTTCTTCCATCATTGCCAATCATATCACTATTACTAACAGAAGTGCGATTAGTAAGAGCGTTAGTAGACGGCTTCCAAACTGAAGCTGTATTAATAGGTGCATTATGGCGTCTGTATCTGGAGCTGTTAACATCTTCATTGCTAATTTGTTCTTTAGGCCACATAAACATATTTAATTTTTGCCATTTATACAAGAGGTCAGGGAACCTATTCCCTGACGTGGGCATTTTAAGAATACGGAGCCCACGCGGTATAATCTTTTTTGACAAACAGGCTTCAAAATACATTCTTTGTACCTGTAGTTTTTTCAATTTGATAAAAGAAGCTTCAAAGTCCTGTAAGTCTTTTGTAAAGTCCAGGGAATTATCTCCCTTTACGGTACATTTTGGAGTACACTAAATTTGAATGTATGTTGTGTTCCTAATGCCTGTTGGTGTTTGGCTAACGCGTTCACATCTGAGCCTACCCTGATATTATAGTTATGTTCTCTGATGCGATCTTTCAGAGCCCTATTGGTCTTACCTAATGTACATACTAACTATAGAGGGGGCGATATTGTTAGTTTGACCTTGGAATGTGAAGTGAGATGGATAATTAGGCTAAAAGCTGATGAACCACCAGGCTTGAACGATAAAGTTCAAATTAAACCAATTTTGAATAATAGAAGGATCTTCAGACCTAAATAATAAACATTTAATTGATGTTAGGTATATCATATGTACAGTAGTTCTTATTGTTTTATTTCTTGTTTACTGTATTTGTTTACACATGTATATATCTTAGTATGATTTTTAAAGCATTTGTGATGCTTTGTATCAATTTATAGGTAGATATTTATATGTGTTTTTATATGTGTTTTAAGACAGCAGTTTTTTACCTTTTTTCCGATGCAATTGGCTGTGCCATAATTAATTTTAAAGCTTCATGAATAATTAATTAACTTCATATGGTCCTCAACCAATTAATGTAAAGGCAACTGTTTTTAAATTGTGGTGTAGGAGTGCTATTTTAACAGTCTGAAGAAGCCTATTGGCGAAAGCGCTCACTTTTTTATCGTCCTGAGAAATAAAAACGTTTGATTTTACTACTGGACTGACTTGTCAACATTTTTGGTAGCAGTAAATGCCAGCATATTGGAATTTCCTCACTGAAACGGTTGGAGTGTCTTCAGCGTCTTAACAGGGAGAGCGTGCATTTGGTGAATGACTATATTTCGTTATTTTATAGACACGCTGCTTCTTGGCTCCGTTTGTGTGCTGTGCCTTCTTCTGTTGTATTATTATAAAGTTTTCTTGGTACAGCACCCAGGGAGAATGGCTAATATCGACGGCTCCAATATTGAACTTGCTTATGTGCCTGTAACTTTGGAGAGAGAAGGAACTAACAAGAGCGTACGACGTTTTCAAGCTTGTTTGGGCGGAAAAGAGAATGTACTCTTAGACTTTTGTCCGAGCACCGAATCTGACGACAACACCGTAAAGGGAGATAATTCCCTGGACTTTACAAAAGACTTACAGGACTTTGAAGCTTCTTTTATCAAATTGAAAAAACTACAGGTACAAAGAATGTATTTTGAAGCCTGTTTGTCAAAAAAGATTATACCGCGTGGGCTCCGTATTCTTAAAATGCCCACGTCAGGGAATAGGTTCCCTGACCTCTTGTATAAATGGCAAAAATTAAATATGGAGCTTAGTTATAGCTACATGAGGTTACTTATAGAATATCATACACCTGAAGAGAATATGCTGAAGGATTTAGTTAATAAAGGTTTTGATAATTTAGGTAAAAAGTATATGAATGTCGGATTGAATATTAAGATTGAAAGAGTACTTGATGATGTTATGCTATTTGAGAAACGCCTTTTAGAACAGAAGAAAGTGAAAATAACAAGGGATGTTAGAGACTTTAACAATAATCATGTGTTTATGTGGCCTAAAGAACAAATTAGCAATGAAGATGTTAACAGCTCCAGATATAGACGCCATAATGCACCTATTAATACAGCTTCAGTTTGGAAGCCGTCTACTAACGCTCTTACTAATCGCACTTCTGTTAGTAATAGTGATATGATTGGCAATGATGGAAGAAGGTTTTCATCGGCTTTTGTTGAGAAACAACCACCTTCGGTGCAAACAGTTACTGTTTCACCTCAGAGGGTAGCTGATAATTTATCAGCAGATGAAAATAGGGAGAATCCACTATTATCACAAAATCATATTGAAGCTGATACTAATTTAACGAATTTCAGCAATGAAGTGACTATTACCACGGAGGCAGTAGTGAGGCCCAAAATACTAACAGGGAGCAATACGATTACAGTACAGAAGGAGACAGGTAATATCCCTTTCCCCATTATACAGGGCCAAGGCCCAGAAAGAAGAAGATCAGCCAGCAGGGGCAGGCACAAAAGGAAGGGGTCGAACGAAGACTATCAGGGACCAACCTTAAAAAAGATGTGGGAGAGGATACCATGTTAATAGTTAACCTATCGAGTAAAACTTTGAATACTGCAGAACAACAGGTATTAAATAAAGGCATGAGTTTCATACCTTCAAGCAGGGATGATGTAGTGGATTCAATTATTAATATCAAATTATTTACTAGAAATTTGCAACTTAAGTTAGATTTTGGTTTAAATGGTAATGGTGGTAACCAACCCAGATTTCGTGCTAATAGCACGTTTACACCACAGTTAGTACCAGCTTTGGATGTGTTTGGTAGGATGCTAGAAAATGACATACATAAATATTTTCTAACCCATCAATACAAGGGGCATGGTCAGAATTTGAATTATGAACAAAGATGTGCATTGAATGCTTTGAGAAATGATAACACTTTAGTAATTCGACCTGCAGATAAGGGCGGCCCCATTGTTTTAATGGATTTGGCTGACTACAATGAAAAAATGTTACATCTTTTAAGTGATGATAAATTTTATTCTAAGATTGATATGGAAGGGGTAAAACAGAAGGTGTTTGATGTTTACTATACACTGGATGACCTGGTCATGTCTTCCAGTATAACTGATGAGTTATATAAATATCTTAAAGTAAACCACCCTGTGCTACCCATTATTCAGGGCCTGCCGAAGGTACACAAATCTAGCACCAATCCACCGATGAGACCAATTGTAGCTGGACAAGGATGGGTTACTGAACCATTATCTATCTATACGGAGATAACTTTGAGACCGTTGGTTGATGTGAACAACTTTATACTTAAGGATAGTAAACAGTTTTTATTGGATTTATATGCATATACAAAGGATTTGGATGATGATATTGAGTATATTTTAGTGACATTAGATGTCGTCAGCCTGTTTATTATGATACCCAATGATGTGGATATTCATTATATAAGAACTTACTTATCGTCACATTCAGATTTTTTGGCCACCAAGATTGATTTAATAGCTTTATACCTTGAAACTATATTGTGTAACAATGTGTTTGTTTTTGGGGAGGAGATTTACTCTCAAAGGTATGGCGTAGCTATGGGCACTTCTTGTGCCAATAGCTACGCCAACCTAGTTATGGCAGCTTGGGAAGATGAATTTTTGCTCCACCATGATCTCTTTAGAGAGAATGTTGGGTTGTACCGTAGGTTTGTGGATGATTTGTTTTTTGTTTGGATTGGAGACGTTGAGACATTGGGATTTTTTGTTGACTATATGAATTCGTCCACAAATTTCCTAAAGTTCACGTTAAACTATTAAGATACTAGAATTTCTTATTTAGATGTAGAAGTATCCAGGCTAGAGAATGGAGCATTGAATACCTCTATCCACAGAAAACTATGCTATAGGAACACATTACTTCACAGAAATAGCATGCACCCACACCATGTTTTCCATAACATTATGAAAAGTCAATTCCTAAGAGCTTCTAGGTACAATCCTTTGGATTGTAAATATGAGATTGAGGTGGAACAGCTGAGAAAGAGGTTTATTGAAAGAGGGTATGAAGTAGAATTAATTGAGATGGTGATATCTGAGGTTAATGGATTACGTATGACAACAGCTAAACCCTATTTTTCAGAAATGAATGATAGGCATGTAACATCCTCACAATCATCTGGAGAGTTAGTAAGACCTGTTATGTCTTATACTAGGGACACTAATAAGATCAAAGAATTGTACACTAAACACTGGGACATTTTATCCTCTGATAGGGAAATTGTTGAAATGATAGGACCTAAGCCACGTTTTGCCTTTAAGAATAAACCCAGTTTGAAAAGGCTGTTATGCAAACCTAAAATGGCAAATTTCAAACAAGTGGTGGTTAAAAAAGACAAGAATACAGTGCCATGTGGTGCATGTAATCATTGTTGTTTTATTAATGAAGAAACTACATTTATTCATCCGGTTACAAATTACAAGTATTACTTTTGTACTGATTCTGATTGTAATAGCAAAAATGTGGTCTACCTGGCAAGATGTGTTACATGCACATCATTTTATGTAGGTAAGACCAATAGGGCTCTGAAAGATCGCATCAGAGAACATAACTATAATATCAGGGTAGGCTCAGATGTGAATGCGTTAGCCAAACACCAACAGGCATTAGGAACACAACATACATTCAAATTTAGTGTACTCCAAAATGTACATACTAACTATAGAGGGGGCGATATTGTTAGTTTGACCTTGGAATGTGAAGTGAGATGGATAATTAGGCTAAAAGTTGATGAACCACCAGGCTTGAACAATAAAGTTCAAATTAAACCAATTTTGAATAATAGAAGGATCTTCAGACCTAAATAATAAACATTTAATTGATGTTAGGTATATCATATGTACAGTAGTTCTTATTGTTTTATTTCTTGTTTATTGTATTTGTTTACACATGTATATATCTTAGTATGATTTTTTAAAGCATTTGTGATGCTGTATATCAATTTATAGGTAGATATTTATATGTGTTTTTATATGTGTTTTAAGACAGCAGTTCTTTGCCTTTCTTCCGATGTATTTGGCTGTGCCATAATTACTTTTGAAGCTTCATGAATAATTAATTAACTTTAAATGGTTCTCAACCAATTAATGTAAAGGCAACTGTTTTTAAAGTGTGGTGCAGGAGTGCTATTGTAACAGTCTGAAGAAGCCTATTGGCGAAAGCGCTCACTTTTTATCGTCCTGAGAAATAAAAACGTTTGATTTTACTACTGGATTGACTTGTCAACATTTTTGGCAGCAGTGAATGCTAGCATATTGGAATTTCCTCACTGAAACGGCTGGAGTGTCTTTAGCGTCTTAACAGGGAGAGCGTGCATTTGGTGAATGACTATATTTCGTTATTTTATAGACACGCTGCTTCTTGGCTCCGTTTGTGTGCTGTGCCTTCTTCTGTTGTATTATTAAAAATCAGACATAAGGAGAGGTGAATTTAAACCAAAAGATGAAAGGTTAATATTGGCAGCCCAGGACAGTGGACTACATACACATTGGTTTACAAAGTCCATTGAATATGTGGGAGAAAAAGACAAATGCAGGTTCTGTAAAACAAAACTGGAAACAGTCACTTATCTTGTTCCTCAGTGTGGTGTATTAATTGCAGATGGCCTGTATGCTGATAGACACAATAATGTGGCAAGACCGTTGCACTGAGGATTGTGCAAACATTACAATATTTAGTAGCTGAGAAGCATTGGAAAAGTGAGCCACAGAGCATGATAATGTTTATATCACATGGGATCACCCTTTACAACAGTTCAAAAAGCAGTAAACCAGATACAGTAGTCCATGGAAAGAAGACAGAACTAACAGTAATTATTGAAATTGCTACATCCAGTGATTGCAGTCACATATGTACAGAGAGACACAGAGTCATAAAATATCAGGATTTGCAGGCAGAAATGAGGCAATGTAGAAGAAAACTGTCCAGACAGTTCCAATAGTAGTAGGAGCAATGGGTCTCATAAAAAAGAATTTAAGGTCTAAGAAAAACAACAACATTTAGGTATACTACTGATACATGTAACTCCATATGAAATGCAGAATGAACCAATTTTGGGCACATTGCAAGTGCCATAAGGAGGACTTTTGGCTAACATCAAAGGCTGAAGCAATGGTAATTTCATGAACTTTAATCATACTTTAACTTTGGAATGGTATTAGAAACCTAAAAGACTTGTAGAAATTAAACTGAGCATGAAACCTACAAATAAAATGCATAAAAAGAATAAACTGTTTTACATATTCTACAATGAAATATGCATGGTGTCCTTGCCTTCCAGTAGTAAACATATCATCATATAACTATCAGTATATCATTACATAAAGGTGAAGTTCACTGCAGCAGTTTGATTTTCCTTAACAGTGTTTCCCTAATGGTATATTTCCTTGCTTCAGTAGGAGCAAGAATTATTTCATTAAATTATGGACTAGACTCCGAAAGGCTTGGCGTAACATGCTAAGCTTGTCTAGTATCTTATTTCAGGACCGACTACAACATATAGACCTATGCCAGTCCACATTCAGTATATGCTAATGGGGAATAGTATAGTTCAGTGCGCAATACCAAAAAGTGAATCAGGCTCACCTCACTGGAATAATTTGATGTTGTACATTGACAAGGCTTTGCACTATCCCTTGACAATGAAATGCAGTTCTTTAAAATAAAATATTTCTAAATCACATCAGTTTGCCTGGGTGTAGTGATTCTTTAGTGAATTTAATACCTCAGAATGCTTATGTACTGAATTCAGAGGATCCCACCCCCCAGCATATCATCTCAAAGGGTGGGATGAATTTTATTATTCGATGTAGCAAGAACAGAATGGCAGAGACTGTGCTCCTTCACTATGCCAATGTAGCAATTATCTCATGATTATAGACAGCCACTTACTATTTAAATAAAATGCACACAGTGTGTGAGAGAAGTAGTTATATAATATTATTGGAGGCAAGGCCATCCCAAGACAAATAGCATACAGCTTGGCAGTACTACACAACACCATACCAAACCAATAAGACACAGCTCAGACCAAACCCATAGACCTGTATATACTAAGGCTGTGAAAAGTAACCTACCTAAATCATAAATGCCTCCTATATTTAACCTAAGAAATAAGTGCCTTCAGCATCCGCACAATCACACAAGGCTGGTAGCACCCACCATAAAACATACATGTAAGATTCACACTGACTCAATTTAAAAGCCCATAGTGCAAAACTCCATTCATTCCAATATCCTAGTCATAAGGGACTTCATATTGAGATACACTGATGCACCACTTAACAGGATGTGCAAGGAGAGGGTCACTGTCATTTGTCTATCAAGTGCAAAGATTTGCCACATCATGCATGCACACAAGTCTTTACATCACAAGTACACATTTGACACAGTCATTGTGCACATGGGTGTAAACGACTTGAGATACGTTGCTGCAATGGTGTTGAGAGATAAAGGCATGGCTACTGCCCAGATGACCTGTATTTAATTAGTGGCATGGGTGACTGATGGAGTGGCAGTGGAGACATGGAGAGTTACATGGGTGCTTCTCAATGCAATCCCTGGTGGAGGCTGGGGACATTGCATGGAGGGGGGTTGTGCAGAGATGGGGAAAGGCTGCTGGGCATGGCTGAGCTTCCAAAGAGGTGTAGAGATATGTTGCATGTCCCCATTGTACAACTGCCTCTGGATGCAACCATGAAGGTGACAATGCAATGGGTAGAGTAAAAGGGTAGGCTTAAAAAGTAAAAACACCAAGGCTGATGGTGGTGGCCAAAATCCAGGGGACACTTTAGGTTCTGTGTCCAGCTGAAGCTATACTGGAGTTAGTCCTGGGGGTACAGAGAAGCTAGTAGACCTGGCATCTAGATAGGACACTGGGTAGGGAGGCCATAGGATGATGCCCATGAGCAAAAAATGTGTCTAAAAAATGCCTTCAGTCATACCTCCCTGGACTACATGAAAAAAGACATGATAGAACTCTTAGAGTGTGTGTCTTAGGTAGGTATGAACCTACCCTTGAGCAACATTTTGCCATCACCAAGAATGATGCTGCAATATAAACAAAGCAGTATTGACTTCACCAATGGGATTTACTTCTGGTCATTCTAAGGGGTCAAGAGATGGTAGACAGTCCTAACTGTTTTGCCAACTATGGCCTGCAGCTATCCTCCTAAGGCTTTCATATAATCCATCAGTGCAGGGTTTCAGTGCCTACCACATGTTTAAGTCCACCACATTAGATAAAGGAACTAAAGGCAGCAGTGTTATCATAGTCTTAAACATTTCTCCTCTAGCCTCATTAGACAGTATAATGATAGGTAACTCCTCCATGTCCAACAACTGCCAACGGGTCAAAGAAGTAACTAAAAAACCAAGTGCCAAGACCCTGCAAGAAAACACAATGAAGCTTACAGACAGGATGACTTAGTCAAGCGTTGTATTCATAGATTTTAACATTGTAATCCACAGACATTCACAGGATAAAAATGCCAAGGAACAAAGCTTTTCAGCCATTTAAATAGTTTAATCCAAGCATTCGCTTCACAGAAAAAACACTGGAATCACACTAACACTCCATATGCAAGTACATAAGCTTCATTGTGTTTTCCTCCAGGGTCTTGGCACTTGGTTTTCCTCCATGTCCGACCTACTAGCAACAGAACCCTTTGTTATCTCATAGCTAAGAAAAGAACTGTCTCTACATAACCCCATCCTATGCCTCCTATGTCACTAGTATGAAGACCCTATGTATTAAGTCAAACACTATTCTCCTAAGAGACTTCAACTATCCCTTAATTAACTGAGAGAGTTATACATCCTTACACATGTATGTATAAAAATTTCTAGACTTCATCAACAAAACTCTGTGATAATTGTCTGCACCCCAATCAGAAGTGATAAAATCTTGGACTTGGTCCTTATCCATATGGAGCATATCCACACCCCACCAACTGTAACCTCCTCCCCCAAATTGTATTACTAATTATTTACCTTTACCTTAAGACTGAAGCTTGAACTACTTTCCAATACTCCAATATCTGGAGATTATGTGATGGCTAATCTACTAAAACTGAGTGATGCCATCTTTAAAACCACACTAATTATGCAGATTCTTTACTGTCAAATTCCATGCACATGTAAATTGCTGCATAGATGCATTTGTGACCCTCAGAAGTAAATATAATTCCAAATTTAAAATTAAATCCCTGTGGTGGAAACCTAATATAACCAGGCTTTATGAGAAAAGAAAAAAAACTAATTGCAAACAAAAATAAATTGAACTCTCAAGATGCTAATAACAATTTTGATAAACATAGGAACTCCAGACCCTATGCCGCGGTGGTACAGCGGTAGCGTTGTTACCTCACAGCAAGAGGTTTTCCTGTTCAATTCTCGGTGTGGCTTGGGAGTGCCTTCTATGTGGAGTCTGCATGTCCTCCCCGTGGTTGGGTAGCATTCAAAAGACATGCGTTCGTAAATGGGCATGCCTTCGTTGAAGGTTGGGTGTCGAGCTGGCTCCTCGGCATTTCGTAAAAATCTACTGCCAATCATTAGCGGACCGGAGTTCCACTGTCGTGACCCCTTACTGGGAAAAAGCCGAAAGACAAACAGCAACATAGGAACTCCGGACCCTGATCAAATCAACTGTAGCCAGAGATGAAGTTAACATAGCTACCCAGGCAAAAAAAGACGACAACACCTTTGTTAACTATTTTAGAAATCTCAGAAACAATGCCCAACAATGAGCAGAGCATATGCTAAAAAATATTACATAGACATAGACAATCCTCTAGCAGGTACATCTAGTTTAACCCTAACCCCCGTATCTCCCTTCCTATATTCCCAAACACATATCTACATCAACACCTCCCTTCAAATCTCCCAAGAACAAGTCCTTAAGGTGTTTTCCAAAGCCAAGAGCACTACCTCTATGGGCTGAATAACATAGTGGGATGCTTACTAGTCAGTTTGAATCATGACTTGTCACACCCTTTACAGAGGCAATCCAATATCAGCCTTCAAACAGGCTTTGTACTAGATGGAGGACAGTTGTGTCTCCACTGTTATTGCAGTTACTATGGGAAATAGTCTCTTATACTAGTGTAGTATAGTGTAAGTTGTGAGGCATTGTGGGTTCAGCATTTCAGGATACCATGTTACGAATTTTCATCTTCAAGAAATCTTTCAACAAAACGTATTGCAAAAAATTATGCACTTTTTGTGTTAAACATTGTAAAATTTGATGTTATATATAGTAAGAAGATTATTTTCATCTGTAAGAGTTTATTTACATTTGCTCTAGAAAGCATGATAATATGATTTAAACTTAATAAATATAGCTTCTCTGATATATGTAAAGTAAATCTGTATATTTTAGAATCAGAAAACCCACTTTAGATGATGAGAACATAACAAAAGCAAAATGAACCAATAAAAAAAAATAAAACTTTTTCTTTCTTTTGCTAGCTTTTGCCAGCTTTTCTGATAGAGTCATGTGTAGAAATGAACATTGCATCTAAGTGCAAAAGTTTGTTGTATTGTAAAATGCCTACTAGAAAGGTGAACTTACTGATGCTGGCTGTTTGATATGAACTGCATTTTTTTGACTATTTTGTTTAGCACAAACCACCCTGTATAATGCAATACTTATTAAATGAATACATTCATATTTACTACCCTGGAGAATATCTGATTTTGGTGTGCTGCAAACAAGCTATCTGATTACAAAGAAGTGCACCTTGAAAATGGATGATACTATTGGCGCAATCGAATGTGTTTTTGGTCAGCAGCTGTTTAGTTGACCATTCATGATCGACTAAACAGCTGGTTGACAGGTCTTCAATATTCAACAATTCTGGGGGTTGGGGAATATGTCCTTACTCTGTGTTTCTGCAGCCTTGTAGTTAGTAGATATAATTAGCAGGGTGTAGGAGGGGTACCACCCCCACATGTGGGGATACAGGGGGGCTTACCTCCTGCAAAAAACAATATTTTTCTTCATTTTTCAAATCTTAAATTTTGCATGAGCCATAATATAGATGTAGATAGATATAGATATAGAAGTCTATCATCAAACATTGAACATTTTTAGCACTGACAATCAAAAGAATGATAATTTTTGATTGAATCTAAAGTGATCAAAAACAAGAAAAATTAAGTCATTCCCTGGGATTCACGAAGCATTATTTTCTGTGCAGGAACAGTGTTGCTGCTCCTGCATAGAAAATGGCTGCTTCGCGATCCAGGTACATGCCATTTTGACGTCTGCAACTTACACTGTTCCAGCACGGAAAACCATGCTGGATGCTAATCAGTGAATTTGCTGGTGAAAACCATGCAAATGAGCTGGTTCAGCGATCCAGCAAAGCAGCAGGTCTCTGTGCTGTAACAGTGTAAGTTGCAGAACTGTATTCGTTACTAACCGAATACATTTCTGCAAATTATACAATGGAGGCATGTTGGTGCTCAAGAAAGCATGTATTATATCAGTTATGCATGCCAATAGCCAAATATATGTCCATTGGTGTGCAAAACTGTTTAAAAAAAATGTAAGTTTTATTTTTGTTGGCCGAACTCGGCCATTAAGGGCAGGGGAAGTGGTATGCTAGTGGGAGGGGGTGGAAAATTTAAATATCAGGGTGGTGGCATCAACATTAGGGAATTCTGCATTGTGCCATTATAGTCAATGACATGCAGAAAGTAAACACTGGCAGGGAACAGTGGTTGCTAAGGGGGAAGGCTCATATTTAGCACAGTAACTAGGGCTTAAGGCAGTGAGGTATGTTAATGAGAGGACTTATACCGAATCACAAATTTCTTCAAATGTCTTCTAAGTGTCAGACTGCACCTAACCATGTAGGTGGTCTAACACGATCGCGTAGGCAGGAGGAGCAAAGAACATGAAAAGGAGGTGTGGCATGCTTGCTGTAAGCACATTGGAGCTCTATTGGCTGGTTTCTGCTTAGCTAAGCACAGCTAAGCAAGGGTGTGTGTCTGAGGCTGTTTACTCTTATTCCATGAACAGAGGAGCATGTTCCCATGCAGAGGAGGGGCGTTTCTTGCTGTTTACACTACCTACAAGCTGAAAGAGGAAGGATATAAGGAAAAGGCAAAGGAAGTAGCAGGACAAGGCAAACGCCCTACAAATCAGCAATATGGGAGTCTGCAACCCACAATGGGCCAGTGAAAGCACAATAATACAGGTGGCTGCATAGCTGAAAATGGTAGGAGATTAAAAAAAATAAGGGGCAACAGCACAAAATAAAGGAGAAATGAAGTAGAAATCACTACTATGGGATACTTGCAAGTCAGAATGGGCCAAGCAAAGCACATACTAATATAATACAGCTGGCAGGTGGCTGCATAGCTGAAAATGGGAGGAGATGTAAAATAAAAAAATAAAGGGCAACAGCACAAAATAAAGGAAAAATGGATTAGAAATCACTACTATAGGAGTGTTGCAAGTCAGAATGGGCCATGCAAATATAGTTCAACTGGCAGGTGGCTGCATAAGCTGAAAATGGGAGGAGATGTAAGTAAAAATTAATTTCAAAAAGGGCAACAGCAGAATAAAGGCAATCATGCACAAATCACCGCTAATGTCTCTAACACTCACAGCGGCCAAAGCAAAGCCATGAGTAATATAGCTGGCAGTTGGAATGTATCATAGCCAATCATACAGCCAGCAACAGCAGCATAACAGTATAAAGTATGGAAACACCTTACAGTCTGGTTTTTCCCACAAACTCGGCACCATTGGTGTATACATGCAGGAGAATTTTAACTTGGAAAATGTTAGGGGCTGCCATTGCGTTGATCCATCAGTATGTGTTAGAGGCTGACAGCAGAGAGGAGGATAATGCTGACAACTGCCACAGACCAAGGAGGAGGAGAAGAGTGTTCAGACCCAGGGTAACCTACCAGGGGCTACATGATCTTGAGATAGCAGAGTGGTACAGGGTGGACAGAGACATAGTTCAGCAAATCACTGAGCTCTGCCAGCCTCAACTCAGAGCTAGACCCAACAGAGGTGAACCCATCCCAGTGGATACCAAGGTATGTGTGGCCTTAACAATTCTAGCTACAGGTACTTTCCAAACACCTACTGGGGACATGATGGGGGTCTCAAAGGCATCTGCATCCAGGGTACTTCACCAGTTCCTGGATGCCATGCTAACACATGCCAGTGACCGCATTTACTTGCTAACACCCATGAGGAGAGGACCAGAAATATGCATCTCTTCCACCATGTAGCAGAATACCTGGAGGTACTGGGTGCCATAGACTGCATGCACTTCTACCTCAAAGCACCACCCGGTGAACAGGGTAGAGTCTACATAAATTGCAAGGGATTCCCCTCCATCAACTGCCAGGTCATGTGCAATGCCCAGGGCATTATCATGAGTGTGTGTTCTGGCAGTCCTGGAAGCTATCATGACTCCCACATCTGGCATTTGTCACAGTTTTACTTGGCATTTGCCAGTGGGGGCATCACATATGGCCATCTGGTGGAAGATGCTGGTTATGCACTGAAGCCATGGATGATGACACCCATCAGAAATGCACACACACACACACACACACACACACACACACACACACACACACACACACACACACACACACACACACACACACACACACACACACAAAAAATGCCATAATCAGGCACATGCACAAACCAGGATCATTATAGAGTGTGTGTTTGGGATGCTCAAGTCATGGTTCCACTGCCTTGACATATCTGGTGCAGCCTTGCAATACTCCCCAGCCGCATGTGCACAGAAGTTCATAGTATGTGCCATAATACACAATATGATCCTGCGAAAACAGCTGCAGCGGGAACAGCACGGGGAAGGGCCACACAGCCCACCACCATTGCCAAGGTCCCCACAGGCACAGAGGGGCTCACAGTAGGAGGCCCCTGAGCCTGCCCCCATAGGCAGACAGAGGTATGGCCAGTATGCTCATGCCTTGGCAAAGAGGCAACACATAGCACACACACACACACACACACACACACACTGACACTGTGCGGACCCCAAGGACTGACACCTCTCTCTGACTCACACACAAAGTACAAGGGATTATGACACACACATCACATTACCTGTAACTTACTATGTATAGGCAGTGTACTGTGTGCATCCAACATAGGCGGCCCTCAAGCACGATCCTCACAACTGCTGCAAGCACAAGGTAAGGCAGTCTTCTTAACAATAAAGGAATGGAATAGCATATTCTGCTAGCATATCTGTGATAATGCTGCATGCATGCAAGGGAATGGGATGGCCTACTGGGATAGCAGCACACAACTGACAGCTATGTGGGACATCAGGAGATGTCCAGCAAAAACTGGCCTCCACACACTATGCAGTAGTACCCAAGGTGGCAAATCCCACTGCAGTATATGTGTGTGGGAACAACTAACTGGGGGGTCATAGATCACAGGCATGGATGTCAGGGTGGGAGTCCCATAACCACCTCTCACACCCACGCAGCAAGTCAGCTGTAGAAAACCACAGGGAAATGTCTGATAAAGGCACACAAATGGCGGAAATGTTGAATTAAAGCCCTAAAGACTCACACAGTCATTACACAGCAGGACCCGCAGTTGCAGTAAGGCTATGAAGGGTAAGAAGTCTGAGACTTAAATGTATGCCAGTACAATCTGACCTGGGGTCTATACTGATAAGCCTCCAGTGCCCAAGACAGGCCACTATAGTATGGTAAATGAAACCAAAATGTAAAGCAAATATCAGCACAGTCTGTGCAAATGTGTACAGTTGACAGGTGTGCCCCCCATATACCCACACAAATACAGTAACATATATGTTTGCATGGAAATAGCAGCATAGCACTCATTGGCAGGGCTGTACTAATACACATGAAAACATGTTGCCTGTCCACAATATGCAGGGGTAAATGAGCTATGTGTATGTGTTGTTAATACTTTCTGGATCTGGCCAGCACGTTCTCCTGGCAGTCGTCTTATACTGCCTTAGGTACAGTGCTGCCTTTGACAGGGCCATGTACAGATAACTGCAGTGCCAACTGTTATGCATGTCGTTGACACCCACTGCTCTGCCACTGACATACCTGGAAGTCACAGTGCTATGTGGAATATACTAAACATATTAGCGACATCTTGAAGAATGTGTAGCAGAAGTGTCAGGGCTTTTGTGAACATAAGTTCTTTGTGGTACTGTTGCCAGTGGTCATTCTCAATAATCCTTTTTCTTATGTTTGCTTTCAAAAATAATGGACATGCCTTCACATTTAAATGCACTCTGTACCCACACCCATAACTCCCAACCTCTGACAGCAAGATGTCTGTTCAAGGGCAGAAATAAAAGTGAAACAAAGGCACAATGATAGGCATGTGTTGTAAATATCACCCTTATATACTGAGAAAGTTGGTAGGGTGAGGGGTTTGCAGAAGCAGAAAGGGACTGAAGGTTATGTATTCTGAAACAGAAATGTCGGTATTATCTAGTAACATCACACTTCAATCATATGTAACTAACTTGCCATAAAAACACGTTTACGTAGAAAGGATGAAACCTCTTGCCAAACACCTGGACAACCTGCCCAAAAATGTACAGGTCAGAGGTATGCACACACAAGTATATGACAACTCAGGTTAGAAAAATACCACATAAGCAGGAGATCCCCAGCCAGTATATAATCAGGTTGCTGGACTGTTTACACAGCTGTGTGCCATTACTACACTGCCTGTAGTCACACCTCACAAATTGCCTTGTTGGGTAAGAATTACATAGCTGCCCTCATAATATTGGTATATGCATCATACAGCTAGTATTCCCCTGGTAAAACAATGTGATGATCTGAGAAAGTCAGGCACTAGGTAATGACACAATACAGTGCAGTTTCAGACTACGGATATGTCAGAAAATGTCTGCTAAACAAAACAATTACCCTGATGAAACTCCTGTGTACTCCTGAGAGGTATGGCTGTAGCACACAAAACCCTGGACTGGAGAACACCTATCTCTGGAATGGAGTCCCACACTAACAGTAGAAGGTCCCACTGGGCATGCTCCTTCACGCAGAGAATCACAGGACATGTCGGAACCCACATCAGAATATATGACTATATTGTGTATATCTGTCCGTGCATACAGACAGCTATGTACACCTCAACTGTCCCCACCCACACACATCAGACAGGATTTACCTCAGCTAGCTGTAGGTGGGCCATATGTGATATAGCTGCATCTGTTGTGTCACATATACACACACACACACACACACACACACACACATATATATGGGCAACAGATAATGTATGTCAAGCATACACACACAAAGATGTGGGGAACTGAGAGACAGACAGTGATACAGACAGAGACACGGTGGGACACAGACAGAGTGAGTCACACACACAGATACCTTGAATGGCATACAGTAATGTCCTGCTGTGGACAGTGGCATACCAGTTGTAAACAGTTGTACATGCTAACATAAAAGGTGAGCCCCATTGTGTAACAGTACTGAGGTTGAGTTTATAATATCACATCATCTGCCTGTGTGTGTGTGTGTGTGTGTGTGTGTGTGTGTGTGTGTGTGTGTGTGTGTGTGTGTGTGTGTGTGTGTGTGTGTGTGTGTGTGTGTGTGTGTGTGTGTGTGTGTGTGTGTGTGTGTGTGTTTGTGTGTCCGTCCATAGGTCCAAGTATTAGGAGACTCTTCCCACTCAGTACACTTCACATTTCACAAGATCTGCTGCTGTTTTTTATCTTAGAAGTACTATTGGACACCGATCACCCCTATAACCTCTATAGCGTGTGATAGCTGAGTAACACGATAGTACAAATAACTAGTTAGGTAGGGGTTCTAATCTCAATACTGGTAACTGTGTGTGGGTGTGTGTGATAGTTGTGTATGTGAGAATGGGGGGTATTTCTTTTTTGTAGGTAAAACAGTTTTAGGCCATTCCCACCCACAACACTTCCCAGTGCCCCAGTTCATCAGTCCTGCTGATGTCATTCTTCTTACTGTTACCTGTGGCCAGATGTCAGCCCAGTAAGCTCTGTAGCATGTGTGATAACTGTGTAACACTATAGTACAAATCACTAGATTGACAGGGGTTCTAGTCTTAGATCTGGCAAATTAATGTGTGTGTATATATGTAAGAAGAAGTATTTTGAAAGTGTCACATCCACTAGCCTACTTTATCAAGCCTGCTGATGTCATTCTCCGTAACAGCGCCTTTGGCCAGTTGTCAGCGCGGCAAGCTCTGCTGCGTGTGCGATAACTGCATAACACTATAGTACAAAGTGATAGATATGCAGAGGTTCTATTCTCAGATGTGGTTAATGTGTGTGTGTGGGGGGGTGTAAATGTGTACGTTTGTAAGAAGTACTGTTTTGACAAGTCTCACACCCACTGGCCTACTTTATAAGCCTGCTGATATAATTCCCCTTATCAATACCTTTGGTCAGTTGTCAGGCTGGCAAGCTCTGTTGCATGTGCGATAACTGTGTGACACTATAGTCCAAAGAACTAGGTAGGCAGGGGTTCTATTCCCAAATCTGGTAAGTGTGTGTGTGTGTGTGTGTGTGTGTGTGTGTGTGTGTGTGTGTGTGTGTGTGTGTGTGTGTGTGTGTGTGAGTGTGTGAGGCATAAATGTGTGTGTAAATTTGTATGAAGAAGTATTTTGATAAGTTACCCACCCACTGGCCTACTTTATCAGTCATGATGATGTCACCCCCCTTATAGGTACATAGGCATACCTCTAAACTGTACAGATTTTTGCAGAATGTCCAGAAGTTTGCTTCATATTTCTGGTCTATTTTTGATACAATTATGTTTTTCTGGCAAATTAGTAAAGACTGAAGTTAGAAAATAATGACAGACATTTGAGTTTTAGACTTAATAACCATCAGACAATTCTTGCTGATGCAAAACCTGTTATTCTATAAACATTCTAAGTTTGTAGGAGCAATATTTAAAAATTGTCCCTATTTTTGGGCCTTTTTCCCAATTTTATTTATGGCTTTGTCCAGATTTCTTGCTCTAAGAGATTGAGAGGTATGTACATAGGTGTGTACTAGGCTGATGGCCCTGGAGCCATTACAAGCCTAGGCCATAGATGTGCTCTGCAATTGTGCCACCCAATGTTAATTATCAGTACCTCCAGCAGGTAGAACCACTTTAGTGATTCCTGGGGTAAACTTTCTATTGCCCATCCACTCATCAAGATCTGTCTGCAACAGGATCATCTAGGTGCTTTGCTTGACATGTATGGGAAGTCTATTCCAGGGCATTTGCAGTCTCTGGGTGATGAACCTTTCCCCTCAGCAAGTTGTGTTGATTGTCTTAATGAGGCCAATGTCCCTCCAGTGTGTGTGGTGCAGAGAGATTGCGATGTGTTTAGATGTAGCAGCTGTAAAATAGCTGGGCCATACATGGCCTTTCAAGTCAATCAGAGATCACCTCTAAGTAGGTGACATGAGACACAGAATAGCTGGTGTCTTTTGAATCTGTCTGCATAAGGCAGGTGTTGAATACCTAGGATCCTCATTGTGAGGTACTTCTGTGCCCTATCAAGCTGTTGCAGGTGTCTACTGAGATACATGCCAAGTGGGCCATTATACATGATGAGTGGTCTAATGAAAGAAGATTATACAGAGACGATGACCTCTTTCTTCCCGGATGCAAAACCCTTGGTAATGACATGTGCCACATTGAAGGATTTCCTGACCACATTGGCAGTGTGGTGGTTAAAAGACAGGCTGCTGTCAACCTGTGTCCCCAGTTCTCTAATAATGCCTACAGTGTTCAGTGGGCTCCCATCGATGTGGTACTTGGGAACTGAGATTTACCAAAGGGATTGATGATGCATTCTGTGGTGTTAAGCTACAGGCCATGGTTTCCACACTGGTCAGTGGTCTCAACGAGGCCTTTCTGTAGGATTTCTGCATAACTTGTGGAGTTAATAATGGCTCCCAGATTGCAGTTGTCTGTGAACTTGGTCAGCCAGAGTTCCTTTGTGTTGGCCTGGAGTCCTGAGATCTAGATGCTGAACATGAGAGTATCCAGGACTGATCCCTGTGGGACTCCACTCATGACTGGCTGGCAGTCTGACTTGGAGCATCCTACTTTCACACTGTGTATTCTGTCTGTGAGCCGATTTGCAACCCATCTAGAGATATAGGGGTTGATGCCTACTTTGGTTGGTTCAACCATACTTCTTGACTGAGGAATGGTATCAAGAGCCTTGACCAGATTGATGTAGGCTGCATGCAGTGCCTTACTGTGATACACAGCCCTGGTGGCTGACTCAAAGAAGCCAAACAGGTTGAGCAGTCATCTCTCCCTTTCACAAAACCAAACTGTGTGGGGTCCAGAGTTAGGAGATTACATATATGTTTGTCGATCAGGTCCCTAATGATGCACTCCATAGCTATACATATCACACATGTAAGGCTAATGGACTGATAATTCCCAGGGTCTGTAGTTCCCACACCTTTATGGAGAGGGATAACTGTAGCAGTGTGCCATTTGGGAAGGACAAATCTTGAGGTGAGGCTGTGACGGAACAGAGCACACAGATGTGTTGCCATGTTTCTCTGTAGTTCATGTAGAACACAGCCTGGGATTATTTGGGGTCCCATGGAAGCTGTATTCTCACCTGTGGACAATGCAGATGTAACCTGAGAGTAGTACTCCTGGGTGCCTGGCATTCCTCTGCCATTCTGACTGCTCCCTTAGGGGGGAGACAGGGGTAAAGCTGGCACTGAATGTGTTGGCAAGAATGTTGTCAATATCTGTTGTCACAGTATAGGAGGTAGCATTGTGCAATACCTTAAAGCAGTATTGGTGTGGAGGTTCTTGGTATAACTATCAAAGGATTTGTGATTATTTTCAGTGTCTGCTGCAATTCTACCATCATAGGCACCTTTAGATGATTCCATGAGAAATCTCAAGTTGTTGGTGAGGCTAATAAGGGTGTTTCACACTCTTGGGAGTCCATCTTTTTCTGCAACAGTTTCTTCCTTCTGTTGTACAGGTTATTATAATGACAGGGGACCACCTGATTGGCCTCCAGTGTTTGGAGGTGTGTCTCAGGGTTCTATTGGGTATGGCTAGTTCCATGCATTGATGTACTTGTCTGTACAGTGCAATTGTGTATGAGTTGGTAGTCATGCAGGTATTTTCCATTGGAATGGTTGCTGTGGAGTTTGGACCAACAACCCCTGTGAGGAAGCTGTCCAAGTTTGTTACCTTTGCAGGGGTTGTGGGTGAGAAGTAGATTTCCATGGTGATTACTCTATGTTCGATCTGACCAGGTACAGATTGACTACTGTTGTCTAGCAACAGTCCCATATGTTAGTAATCAACACAGGTCAAGCATGCTGCTTCCTCTACTGGGTGTCAGTATGAACTGGTCCAGGGCATTGGAACTGATGTATTCCAGGAAGTGTTGGGCCAGTGTATTGGTGCATGAGTATCTTTCCCACTTGCTGGAGGGGTAGTTGAACTCTTCTAGTATGTACGTGTTGGGTTGGACCTTGATAGATTCCAGGGTGTTGAGGAATGTGGATTGAGAGTCTAGGGACATGGATGTGGACCTATAGCAGGCTATGGCCTGGATTGCACTACTACCCAAAGTCAGGTGTATCTGACGTATGTCAGATGAATTATACTGGGATACTACTCTGGATGTGTGCATATCTGTTATCAATATGGAGACACCACCACCTTTGGAGCTGTGGCCCATGTTTTGGGGCTGCCAGGTGTGGAATGAATTGTAGGCTGGTTGTGCAGGGGTGCTGTCTGCTGCCATAAAACAGGTCTCCCTTACAGCACAAATGGCAATGTTCACCATTTTGAGGAGTGCTGTGAGTGTCTGCATCTCAAGATGTAGATGTCTAGTGTTGAACAGCATGACTATCTTATTGCATATACGTGTACCTGCTATGGTGGTAATATGTTTTGGACCACTATTGGAAAACCCATTATAGGGGTGGCAAGACACTTAGCCAGTACCTGCAAACCCAGGGGTGACAGATGCAGGCCATCTGTGGCAAGCCATTGCAGTCTGTCAATCTTGCCATCCCAAGCAGACAGGTACTGGTTCCCATGAGAGTGACACCAGACATATAAGCCAATTGTTGAAGTCAATCATTTGTGGTTTGTACTGCGGTATCATTCTGGGTGACAGTAGTATACTGCTCAGGGCTACTGCCATACCTGCCTGGGCCACATAATCTGAGATCTCCACCATGTCTCTTTTCATAAAGGCCATGGATGTGCATCTCAGGTCATCCACACACACATGGACAATGACAGAATGATACTTATAGGTTCATAGGTTCATAGGTAGGTACTAGGCTATTGGCTCTAGGGCCTATACAAACCTAGCCAAAAATGTACCCTGGCTTTGGCCACCCAAGAAAATTATTTTCCTGTACCCTTGTCAAGCAGAACCACAGAAGTGATCCCCGGGGTGAATTTCCTATTACCCATCCAATCATCAAGATTTTTCTTGAAGAGTGCTAATGAGGAGCTCTTTTTGACATAGATAGGTAGTCTGTTCCAGAGTATGGGAAGTCCCAGGACAGGAATCTATCTCTCCAGCATGTTCTGTTTATTGTGGTGACAAGGTTTAGGTTCCTAGAGCATGTAGCTCGGAGGGATTGGGATTTCTTTAAGTGGAGCATGTCCAACAGCTCTGGGTTTGACATAGCTTTGTACGTTAGGCAGAGATCGCCTCTGAGTAGGCGATATGCGACGGAGTAAAGCTGGAGTTTTTTTGAGACGGTCTGCATAAGACATCTGTTTGAGGCCAGTAATCCTCTTTGTGAGGTATTTTTGCGGCCTTTCCAGTTGTTGTAGATGTCTTGTGAGGTACATACCAAAAGGGGTGTTGTACTCTATAATGGGTCTAATGAGTGATGAGTAGACGGGAACAATGACCTCTTTTTTTCTGGATGAGAAACCTTTTGTGATGAGGTGTGCCACATAGAAGGATTTCCTGACCACTGTGGCAATGTTATTATCAAAGGAGAGACTACTGTCCACCTGTGTCCCAAGGTCTCGTATCACACTTTCGGTGTTAAGTAGACTACCGCCTATGTGGTAGTTCATGGGTACAGAGTTTTTACCAAAGGGGATGACAATGCACTTTTTGGCATTGAGCTTGAGACCATGTCTTTGACACTAGGCATCTGTCTCAGTGAGGCCCTTTTGTAGGATGTCCACATCGTTAGAAGTTTTGATTATGGCTCCTAGTTTGCAGTCATCTGCGAATTTAGTTAGCCAAAGACCTTCTGTGTTAGCCTGTACTTCAGAGAAGTAGATACAAACAGGAGAGGACCCAGGACTGAACCCTGTGGTACTCCACTTGTCACTGGTCTGAAGTCTGATTTGGAGTCTGCTACTTTCACAGTGTGGGTTCTGTCAGTAAGCCAGTTGGCAACCCATCTTGTGACATAGGGATTTATACCTAGTTTAGTGAGTTTATCTATAATTCCAGCATGGGGGATGGTGTCGAATGCCTTGGTGAGATCTAGATAGGCTGTGTGAACCACCTTACCCTCATCTATGGCTTTGGTGACTACTTCAAAGAAGTCTATCAGGTTTAGGAGACATGATCTGCCTTTTACAAACCCAAACTGTGGGGGGTCCAGAGTTTGGAGATCTCCAATGTCTTTGTTTATGAGTTCCATGATGATACATTCCATGGCCTTGCAGACGAGGCTCATCAGGCTAATAGGGTGGTAGTTCCCAGGGTCTGTTGTGCCCCCCCTCCCCTTTGTGGAGTGGGATAACTGTCACAGTGCACCATTCAATGGGCACAAAGCCTGAGGTGAGGCTATGATTGAACATGGTACTTAAGTGGGGTGCCAGTTCATTCTGTAGTTCATGTAGAAGGCAGCCTGGGATGTTGTCAGGTCCCATGGATGCTGTGTTCTTGGCTTTGGAGAGTGAGGTTGTAGTTGTTGTGGAGGGACCTGACTGGGTGTGTTATGTGCTGGATTCTGGCATCTGCTAGAAAGCTAACTGTTACCTCCTACATGTTCACACTAGTGAGTGGCACATCAGGGTGCCTCACAATTGAGCCACCTATGATGACTGTATCAGGCAAGGTGTTTAGCCTTTGAAGCTTAGGTTCAGGGGCACACTGTTTAGGTGAGATATGTGTCCTGTGGTTTGTGCTGTGTTGTTGTGGTCGGGTGGGTGTCTGTCTTGGTGGGCTCCACTGTTTGGATAAATGTCTATTGAGTGCCACTGTGAAGGTGGGTGTGTGGTTATTGTTTGTATGTCAGAGCTGTGATACTGTGTGTTCTGGAAGGGTATGTGTTCCATGTTGTGTATTGCAACTGTTGACCCTTCTCCTCTTGACCAGCTAGTGCAGTGTTTGCTGGAGAATACGTATCTTCCATTATGGTGCTATAGGGGTATCTCTCACAAGTCTGAGGTTTGGGAGTTTAGAGGACAGGGTTGTCTGTGTACATGAGGCAGTTTCAGCAGTGCCTCAGAATGCCCAAGTGTACCAGGTTAATGGGCAAAAGCACAGAGAACTGCAATTTAATCATGCCAGGAGGGGTAATCATAACTAATAAGTACTGAAGCTAATTCTGTGAGAAAAGACTACTGCTGATGGCTCTCAGATGTGCTAGAATGCTTGATAAATAAACCCGCTGAAGTACGAAGCTATTAGGCTATTTGACGTGCAGAAAAGAAACAACTAGCAAGATCTAAGGGAAAGACTGAAGGCAGACTTTCTGGCATCTGTAACAGTTCATCTCAGCTGTGCATTTATCAGTACCTTTAACCAACTGTCAACTGAGTAAGCTCTGTAGTGCATGCGATAACTGCATAACACTATAGTACACATAACTAGATAGGCAGGGGTTCTAATCTCAATGCCGCCAAGTGTGTGTGTGTGTGTGTGTGTGTGTGTGTGTGTGTGTGTGTGTGTGTCTGTGTGCACGCGTGTGAGAGAAAATCATATACTGTGTGGGTTATACCATTTTGATTTGTGTACCACCCTGTAGTTGTCCCATCACCCTACTTTACAAGGCTTGCTGATGTTATTCACCTTAGATGTAACTTGGGATGAAAAAACTTACATAAGCTACATGGCACATCTAATAACTTTGTAACACTGTAGCAGAAATAACTGGATAGGTAGGGGTTCTAATCTCAGTACTGGTAAATGTGTGTGTGTGTGTGTGTGTGTGTGTGTGTGTGTGTGTGTTTGTGTGTGTGTGTGTGTGTGTGTGTGTGTGTGTGTGTGTGTGTGTGTGTGTGTGTGTGTGTGTGTGTGTGTGTGTGTGTGCAAATGAATCATATACTGTCTGGGTTATGCCATTTTGATTTGTGTACTACCCTGTAATTGTCCCATCACCTTGCTTTACTAGGCCTGCTGATGTCATTCACCTTAGAAGACCTTCGGGATGAGTAGAAATTGTGTAAGCTCTGTGGTGTGTCTGATAACTGTGTAATACTATAGTAGAAATAACTATTTTATTTATTTATTTATTTTATTTTACATTTGTTAACCGGGCTGGTCTAGCTGGATACATATCCGTTTTCAGTAGAGGCCCGAGGAGAAAAGCTCCAATACACAATGGAAGTACATATTTAAATTACAAGATTCAAAGTATTGTTACAAAAAAGAGAATATAGCTTACATATGCAGGAATGAAAATGTACATAGATGTTATATAAGACAAAAGGACAGACAGGAAGTTATACACAAAACATTGATTTCGTTACTGGAAACTAGACTGAAATCAGAGATTTTCCTTATTACTAAAAGGAAAGAGAGATTTTAGAGATCTGCAATTAGGGAAATGGGCTAGGGATATGGGACTAGAAGTTATGAGATATGTAGTTAGTCAGGTTCTCGACATGGGCATGTCCATTGTGTGGAGAGATATTCTTTAAGGTTAGATTTGAACTGATTGAGTGAAGTAGTAAGTCTAAGGTTGTTTGGCAGGGAGTTCCACTGCTTGCCAATGGAATTGGCGTAAAGGGCATCCCCACCTGAGTTTTTGCTTTAATGGTTAGGATCTGGATGCTGTTTGATGATCGGAGACTGTTGAGGTTAGTATATGGAGTCAGAATTTTGCACAGTGAGGAGTTCTATCAGGATGGTTGATTATTTTATAAGCTTGCGAGTTGGCTAAGTTTGAGGAGATTTGGCAGTTCCAACCAGCCAAGTTTTCGCAGATTAAGGCAATGATGGGTTCGATAAGGGGAACCTGTAATAAATCTGGCAGTGTGGTTGTAAGCAAGAGAGCATGTTAAGTTCACATTTATTGAGAAAAGAGAGGATCGGGAAGCATAGAGGAGGGAAGAGAGGAGATGGGTGCGGAAATAGTTAATTTGGTAGTGGGAGTTAGGAAGTTTTAATTCTGTACATAGATCCTAGTTTTTTGTTAACAGACTTTACTGTTTGGGTAATGTGTATGTCGAATTTGAGCTTATGATCAATAGTGACACCTAGCAGTTTGGTACTGGTGACAGGGGTTATGAGGGTCCCATTATTGGATTTAATATGAAAGGTTATGTTGTTAGTGTTTGGGAGTTCTTTGCCTAGAGGTGAGAAGACGTTGGGGAAGAAAAGTAATAGTTTGGTTTTAGCTGGGTTAAGTAGGAGTTTTAAGTCAGTGAACCATTTTTCAACAAGTGAAAAACAATGTTGTGTGGTCATTTGGAGATTCGAGAGGGAGACGGCAGGGGTTCTAATCCCAGTACTGGCATCTGTTTGTGTGTGTAAGAATCCTATCCTCTCTTGGTTATACCATTTTGATTTGTGTACCACTCTGTAATTGTCCCATTACCCTACTTTACTAGGCCTGCTAATGTCATTCACCTTTGAAGTAACTTGGAATGAGAAAAACTCACATAAGCTCCATGGCACATCTGACAACTTTGCAACACTGTAGTAGAAATAACTGGATAGGCAGGGTTCTAATCTCAGTACTGGCAACTGTGTGTGTGTGTGTGTGTGTGTGTGTGTGTGTGTGTGTGTGTGTGTGTGTGTGTGTGTGTGTATGAATCATAATCTGTCTGAGTTATACCATTTTGATTTGTGTACCACCCTGTAATTGTCCCATCACCCTACTTTACTAGGCCTGCTGATGTCATTCACATTAGAAGTACCTTGAGACAAAGAGAAATCATGTAAACTCCGTGGGGCTTCTGATAAGTGCATAACACTGTAGTAGAAATAACTAGATATGCAGGGGTTCTAATCGCAGTATTGGCAACTGTTTGTGTGTGTTAGAGAATCATATACTGTCTTGGTTATACCATTTTGATTTGTGTGCCACCCTGTAATTGTCTCATCACCATACTTTACTAGGCCTGCTGATGTCATTCACCTTAGCAGTAACTTGGGACTAGGAGAACTCATGTAAGCTCCATGGCCCATCTGATAACTGTGTAATGTGTGTGTGTGTGAGTGTGTGTGTGTGTGTGTGTGTGCGTGTGTGTGTCATATACTGTCTGGGTTATACCATTTTGATTTGTGTACCACCCTGTAATTGTCCCAACACCCTACTTTATTAAGCCTGCTGATGTCATTCACCTTAGAAGAACATTGGGAGGAGTCAGATTGTGTAAGCTGTGTGACGTGTCTGATAACTGTGTAATACTATAGTAGAAATAACTAGATAGGCAGGTGTTCTAATCTCATACTGGCAATTGTTTGTGTGTATGAGAATCATATCCTATCTTGGTTATATCATTTTGATTTGTGTACCACCCTGTAATTGTCCCATTACCCTACTTTACTAGGCCTGTTGATGTCATTCACCTTTGAAGTAACTTGGGATGAGAAAAACTCACATAAGCTCCATGGCACATCTGATAACTGTGTAACACTGTAGTAGAAATAACTGGATAGGCAGGGGTTCTAAACTCAATACTGGCAACTGTGTGTGTGTGTGTGTGTGTGTGTGTGTGTGTGTGTGTGTGTGTGTGTGTGTGTGTGTGTGTCTGTGTGTGTGTGTGTGTGTGTGTGTGTGTGTGTGTGTGTGTGTGTGTGTGTGTGTGTGTGTGCATGAATCATAAACTGTCTGGGTTTTACCATTTTGATTTGTGTACCAACCTGTAATTGTCCCATCACCTTACTTTACTAGGCCTGATGATGACATTCACCTTAGAAGTATCTCGATTCAAGGTGAAATCATGTAAACTCCATAGGGCTTCTGATAAGTGGGTAACACTGTAGCAGAAATAACTATATAGGCAGGGGTTCTAATCTCAGTACTGTTAACTGTTTGTGTGTGTGTGTGTGTGTGTGTGTGTGTGTGTGTGTGTGTGTGTGTGTGTGTGTGTGTGTGTGTGTGAATCATATCCTGTCGTGGTTATACCATTTTGATTTGTGTACCACCCTGTAATTGTCCCATCACCATACTTTACTAGGCCTGCTGATGTCATTCACCTTATCAGTAACTTGGGACTAGGAAAACTCATGTAAGCTCTGTGGCTATGTCTGATAACTGTGTAATGTGTATGTGTGTATGTGTATGTGTGTGTATGTGGGTGCCCGTGTGTGTGTGTGTGTGTGTGTGTGTGTGTGTGTGTGTGTGTGTGTGTGTGTGTGTGTGTGTGCATGTGTGTGCATGTGTGTGTGTGTGTATATGTATCATATTCTATCTGGGTTATACCATTTTGATTTGTGTACCATCCTGTAATTTTCCCATTACCCTACTTTACTAGGCCTGCTGATGTCATTCACCTTAGAAGTACTTTGGGATGAGGAGAAATCGTGTAAGCTCCGTGGCATGTATGATAACTGTGTAACACTATAGTATAAATAACTAGATAGGCAGGGGTTCTAATCTCAGTACTGACAACTGCTTGTGTGAGTGTGAGAATCAAATACTGTCTAGGTTATACCATTTTGATTTGTGTACCACCCTGTAATTGTCCCATCACCCTACTTTCCTAGGCCTGCTGATGTCATTCACCTTAGAAACACCTTGGGATGAGGAGTAATTGTGTAAGCTCTGTGGCATATCTGATTGTGTAACACTATAGTAGAAATAACTAGATAGGCAGGGGTTCTAATCTCAGTACTGACAACTGTTTGTGTGAGTGTGAGAATCATATACTGTCTGGGTTATACCATTTTGATTTGTGTACCACCCTGTAATTGTCCTATCACCCTACTTTACTAGATGTGCTGATGTCATTCACCTTTGAAGTACCTTGGGATGAGGAGAAATTGTGTAAGCTCTGTGGCTTGTCCGATAGCTGTGTAACACTATAGTAGAAATAAATGGATAGGCAGGGGTTCTAATCTCAGTACTAACAACTGTGTGAGTGTGAGAATCATATGCTGTCTGGGTTAAACCATTTTGATTTGTGTACCACCCTGTAATTGTCCTATCACTGTACTTTACTAGACGTGCTGATGTCATTCACCTTTGAAGTACCTTGGGATGAGGAGAGATCGTGTAAGCTCTGTGGCATGTCTGATAGCTGTGTAACACTATAGTAGAAATAAATGGATAGGCAGGGATTCTAATCTCAGTACTAACAACTGTTTGTGTGAGTGTGACAATCATATGCTGTCTGGGTTATACCATTTTGATTTGTGTACCACCCTGTAATTGTCCCATCACCCTACTTTATTAGGCCTGCTGATGTCATTCACCTTAGAAGCACCTTGGGATGAGGACAAATTGTATATGCTCCATGGCGTGTCAGATTGTGTAACACTATAGTAGAAATAACTAGATAGGCAGGGGTTCTAATCTCAATACTCACAACTGTTTGTGTGAGTGTGAGAATCATATACTGTCTGGGTTATACTATTTTGATTTCTGTAACTCCCTGTAATTCTCCCATCACCCTACTTTACTAGGCCTGCTGATGTCATTCACCTTAGTAGTACCTTGGCAGTAAGAGAAATCATGTAAGCTCCATGGCACATCTGATAACTGCATAACACTGTAGTAAAAATAACTAGGTAGGCAGGGGTTTTAATCTCAGCCCTGGCAACTATTTGTGTGTGTGTCTCTTTGGGCAAATATCATATCCTGTTTGGCTGATACCATTCTGATTGGTGTACCATACATGATTGTTTACCATCTCCCAATGGCATTACTTTATATAGCATGGTAATAGCATCTGCCTCACATGCAGCATGTTAAACCATTGTGCAGGCCATAACAGTCCTCTGTACAAATGCCAATGGAATATCCAGATGTTTAGGTTCATAGGTGTGTACTAAGCTAATGGCCCTGGAGTCTTTACAAGCCTAGCCAGAGGATTACCCTGGCATTGTGCCACCTGACATTATTTCCTGGTGCCTCTGTTGAGTAGAGCCCCTGGAGTCAACTCTGTGCTTACTTTTCTATTTCCCATCCATTCACCATGATTTTTCTTGAAGAAGGCCAGTGAGGTGCTCTGTTTGACATGTATGGGGCATCTATTTCATAGCATGGACAGACTCTGGGTTATGAACCTGTCCCTCCACCATGTTCTGCTGATTGTGGTAATGAGTTTGAGGTCTCTGGAGCATGTGGTGCAGAGGGATTGGAATTTCTTTAGATGTAACATTTCTAACAGAGCTGAGTCAGGCATGGCTTTGTGAGTCAAGCAGAGATCGCCTCTAAGTAGGCGATATGAGACAGAGAATAGTTGGAGTTTTTTGAGTCTGTCCATATAGGACAACTGTTAAAGGCCTAGGATCATCTACGTGAGGTACTTTTGTGGCCTCTCCAGTTGTTGCAGGTGTCCAGTGAGGTACATGCCAAATGGGGCATTATACTTGATGATTGGCCTAATGAGGGAAGAGTAGAAGGAGACAATGACCTCTTACTTCCTGGTTGGAAAACTCTTAGTAATCACATGTGCCACATAGAAGGACTGTCTGACCACAGTGGCAATGTGGTGGTCAACCTGTGTTCTGAGATATCTTATAATGCCTTCTGTGTTCAGTGGACTGCCATCGATATGGTAACCTATTGGAACTGAGCTTTTCCTAAAGGGGATGCTGACACATCTTTTGGTGTTGAGCCTAAGGCCATGGTTTTGACACCATTCTTTGATCTCAGTGAGGCCTTTCTGCAAGTTGTCAACATCACTTGGGGAGTTAATAATAGCTCCCAACTTCAATCATCTGTGAACTTTGTCAGCCAGAGTCCCTTCATGTTGGCCTGTACCTTAGAGAAGTAGATACCAAACAGGAGAGGACCCAGGACCAAACCCTGTGGGACCCCACTTGTGACTGTTTGGCAGTCTGACTTGGATTCAGCTACCTTCACACTGTGGGTTCTATCTGTGAGCCAGTTTGCAACTCACCTAGTGATATCACAGTTGATACCTAGCTTACTGGGCTTTTCTATGATTCCTGAGTGGGAAATGGTATCAAACACCTTGACCAGATCAAGGTAGGCTGTATGACCACCTTGCCTTCATCCACAACTCTGGCAACTGACTCAAGGATATTGGCCAGGTTGAGCAGGCATGATCTACACTCCACAAAACCAAACTGTGTGGGATCCAGAGTTTGGAGATTCCCCTATATCCTTGTTTATTAGGTCCACGATGATGTGTTCCATAGCTTTGCATATCAGACTCATCAGGCTAATGGGGTGATAATTCCCAGGGTCTGTAGTCACTCCACCTTTTTGGAGAGGGATGACTGCAGCAGTGTGCCATTCAGTAGGGACAAAGCATGAGGTGAGGCTGCGATTGAACAGGGCACACAGGTGAGGTGCGAGTTATCTCTGTACTTCATGTAGAACACAGACAAGGATAGTGTCAGGTCCTATAGAAGGTGTAAGAAAAAGCAGATCCACTTCAGAGGAATCATCAGCTGATGGTTCCTCTGAAGTGGATCTGCTTTTTCTTAAACGTCCTATAGAAGGTGTATTCTTGGCCTTGGACAGTGCTGTTTTAACTTGTGCAGTAGTAATACTGGATACCTGACAATCTACTGATATTGTGATTAGTCCTTTGGGGGGAAGAGAGGGGTAAAGTTGGCACTGAATCTGTTGGCCAGTATACTGGCAGTATCTGGTGGCTCAGTATAGGAGATACTATTGTGCAGTAGCTCAGAGCAAATCTGGGTATTGCCATGGAGATTCTTTACATAACTATAGAAGGCCTTGTGGTTGTCTTTACTGTCTGCTGCAATTCCTGTTTTCATAGCTAGCTTTAGAGGATTTGATGAGGGATCTCAATTTTTCGTTGAGGCAGATAAGGGAGTTTTTCCAGTCTTGGGACTTCAGCTTATTCCACATCAGTTTCCTCCTTCTGTTGTAGAGTTTGTTTATGGCAGGGGACCACCAGATTGGCTTCCTTTTTTTTGGAGGAGAGCATCTTGGATTTATTGGGTATGGTGAGATCCATGCATTTGTGTACGTGTTCATACAGTGCGTTGGTGTATGATTCATCAGAAAGTCCTTCTATGTGGCACATCTCATTAATTTCCTACTCCTGTACTCCTCAATCATGTCTGTGTAAATGGATTGACATTGGCCATCTTCTATGTGGATGGGGTATCAATGTTGCCAAGGCTTGGTGTGACTACAGTGTGTTATAGAGCTGGAAGCACATGCCTGGGTTCATGTAGGATGCAGACAGGGATGTTATCAGGTGCCATGGATACTTACGTTTGTTCCCTTTCAGTAGGCAATATGTACCTGTTCACTGGTGATGAGGGGAGAGGTATGGGTGCTGTGCATGTCCAGCTATAGTGCCGCTGAGCCAGGGGGTTATGTTTGCCCTAAACCTATCTGCAGCAGGTTGCCTATAGCTATGTTGTG
Organism: Protopterus annectens; assembly: GCF_019279795.1. NCBI lineage: Eukaryota > Metazoa > Chordata > Ceratodontiformes > Protopteridae > Protopterus > Protopterus annectens. Next base: position 986,577,628 of record NC_056735.1, on the reverse strand, counting down.
TGTGTATGTGGTCTGATTGGTCACCATTACAGGGTGGGTTGGTTTGTTGCCTCAGAGATTGCAGACATATGTGAAGATGGACTTGTAATTGGCCTTGGTGGATGTGTCCAATTTGTAGTCATAGTTAGCCTTTCAGTACTCTACCTGTGACCTTATATGCTTGATCAAACAAAGGCTGACTTGATGCCAAGTTGGTGCCTGCTCCTGATTTGCCCTGTACTGCCAATATAGGGACCAAGACTGTGGTTTGTGTATTACTGCTGTCCACCACAAGCATTCAGCCTACCTTGGGGGGTTTATGTTGTCCTGTTGAGGATTGCTGAGGCCATAAAGCTATGTAGGTGCCCACATAGTATTGTGTTGTGGGCCTGGACACAGCTGCTAGTTCCAACATATGGGATGCCCTTCCTGTGGGCCTTGCCCATTTCCCTTGCCTGTGCAGGTGACATTACAGAGGTGTGTGGGCTACAGATTCACAGACATTAGGTGGAAATATCTCATAGGAGTAGGCATGTGGAGACAGCCCAAAAACATGAGAGACAAAGCTCCAGAGATTGGTACAGATTATATGTCATTAGTGTTGTTATACACATGGGGGGTTGATACATTGACAGGGTTCATCTGGACATGCATTTACTGGGTGACTTGACATCTGACAGTGATATGCCTCTGATATACCTCTTAATTGGCATGTTGTCCACAGACTGGTCAGATATTTTGCCTATTATGCTTGGTCTACTCCTCAAACAACATCTGTTTTTGTAGGGTTGGTAGAATAATGTGAAGCTTGTAGTCAGTAAGTGTTGTCATCCATTGGTGTTCCACACATTATATCCTTCAGGGATGCGATGTTACAACAAGATGTGTAACAGCAGCTACTGTTTCAATTTGTAACACCATTATGTGTGATATGTCCATCTCTCCAGCCCCCTGTCCCACACATATGCCATGCATTGTCCACATGTCCTGCACTATGAAGTGCAGAGGTATGGTATATCATTAATTACAAACTGCACTCCAGTTATCATGCCAATGACCTGACAGATTCCTGGCCATGCTATGCAGAGGTGGCCAGCGTTGTGGGTCCACACCCTGGTAATTCTGTGGAGATCTGCACTTCTGGAGTGGAGATCTATGACAGTTATGTCTGTCTGGCCATTGTGAACAGACTGCCAAGATTCTGTAGCAGTGTTGTGTGTATATGTATGTTGGGCTGGATTGGGAGGGTAGCAGTGTGAGTGCCATACATCCTTTATCTATCTGGCTCTGCATGCTGCTACAGCTGCTGGTGGTCTATCAGGTCCATATGCTTATAGGGGATGACTGTGAAATGTCATGTAACACCCCAGGATTCCCAGTAAACTGTGAATTGAGGCAGTATATGTAGGGGTAATGTGTGAGTGACAAACTGTATGTGGTTGCTCACACAATATACTACTGTGTGGTTGCTCACACAGTATTATACTGGCATGTTCAGGCCACTTACTAGTATGTCACTGTGACTGTGGTACAATTGGTTTTGAGTATGCACTTTCACACTAGTATCTGTTTTCCACTAGTGTTACATCCCTGTAGTGCCTGTTATATTTGCTAATGCATGTGTACAGCCCCAGAGCTGGACCTGGGTAGTGTTATGTCAGTCTGATTGTAGTCTGGACATTGCTCGGTAGATCAGTGTAATTGCCCTAATGTTGTGTTATGTCCACATATTCATAGGATGTCCAGTTGTGTTGTCAATATCTTTGGTCTGGTCTCCATAACTGTTATGTATGCATGACACATCAATGGGATGATATGGGGACTGAGGTCAGTAACTAATGAGAAACAATTGAGTCCTGGAATTGTGATATTTCAGTTGATATATATTAGGACATACACTATTACTACATGAATGTTCTCAGCTTATCTACTGACATACTTTGGACATGTCCCTATTTTCAGGCCTTTGCCCCCCCCCCCCCCCAACACACACTTCTGGTTCTGAGCATATCCTCCACTGCCAGAATGTCCAGATGTTTGGACCATACTTTTGTTCAGTTCCACAATTTATTTCTATTTGTCTGGTAAATCACAGTCATGATCCAAGGATTTATGTCAGTAAATAAATTACGACATTTCAGTTTCCATCATCATATCCTTCAGTAATTGCCTGTTGAAACACACACACTGTTGCTGTAACACGTCTTCATTTGTAACAGCAATTTTTGAAATATGTCTGTAAATGTGGCCCACCCCCCCGTTACAGTCTTTGTACAGGTTCCTTGCACCAACAGGTCGAGAGGGATGGTTCTGAGATAAAACTGCACTGCATGTTTTATATATATATTACATTTTCATATATATGTTTCATCAGACATTTATATATATATATATATATATATATATATATATATATGTGCGTGTGTGTGTGTGTGTGTGTGTGTGTGTGTGTGTGTGTGTGTGTGTGTGTGTGAGTATGTTTATATACAACACACAAAAGGTTCCACACAGCTTTCTCCCTAATGTTGTATGCCTCTATTGCATGATAGTCTTGAAAAAGCAACATTAATTCATCCAGTTTAGGTGGTGTAGTGGTACATACTTCTGACTATAGTGCTCAGGGTAATGAGCCCAACACTTGTGATTGCTGTTTTTTTTTTTTATTAATTTTAAATGATCTGAATGCAAGATATCTTCATTAAAGCACTAGCAATTCTTGCAGCTTAGATGGTATTGTGCTATGTTGCTGTAATTGTAGAGAACAGCATCCTGGGTTTGAGACTTAACAGCGCTGACTATTTTGTTGCTGGGCAGAACAAGGTCTGATGGATACAGACTGATTAAGGCACATTTTATACATATTATACTTATAATGTTATATTTAAGCACTAACCTATGGTTGAGTGTGGGTAATGCTGCATTTACTCACAGTTGGTATGGTTTGGTCACAAGGCCGAAGCCCGAGTACATCCAGCATTGCCCACACCCAGCCATGGGTTATTGCTATTATACAATGACATTATTTAAGAAAAACAATACTTACCTTTCTTATATAATGTCATTGTACCATGCCTCCGTGCTGCCCTTCTGCGGTTTTCTGGTATCCTGGGACATTTCTGATGTACCGCGCATGCATAAGGGGATGCATAAGGGGATGTGTTCCCATGCTTACGCAGTACATCTGTGCTGTGCAGAGGTTGTGATGGAGATAGGGAGATCTCCATTACTTTTTTTAACATATCTTGGTATGTTATATGAGTTGAAGAACTCGTATAACATAGTGAGATATATTAAAAAAGCAACAGAGATCTTCCTTTCTCTGTTGAAAGGAAGATCTCCATGCATTTTTTTATGATATCTTGCTATGGTATACAAGTACTTCAACTCATAACACATGGTGGAATATATTAAAAATTAAAAAAAAAATGGAGATCTTCACTTCTCCATTGCTATCACTGCAGACAAAAAAAAAACAAAACAGGAGATATACAAATGGAAAAAGTTAAGGCAACCGGACCTTTTTCCATTAGTATACTCTCGGATTTACAACAGGCACTCTGATTGGGCTGGCCAATTAGCATACTCATTTTTGTATTTTAATGGCCAGTCATTGTATAATATAAAATAAATATTTACATAAACATTGTCATTTTACATTCAGCTTCCATGACATCCCCCATGTGCTTTCATTAACTTATATTCTTGTGTGACTATACTGAATGGGGCACATGTGTTTATATGGGGGTTTCACATCTTTTCTACAGTGACATCTCACTTTTGGAACTGCTACACTACCCTGGTTGACAAAAAAAAAATAGTTGCTACATAATTTACGTTTACTAAAATAATTTTAACACTACTTTCTCGTGCGAAAATAAGCTGCTTGTTTTAGGACTCGAACCATAAATGCCTACATATAACACTGCACCCCTAACCACTACATTATCATGGTTTGGAAATTTTACCTCTCTATTTTCATTTAGCTCCTATGGGATGTTTAAGCTGTAAGGTACACACCCACTTAGCTACACTTAAACATTCCTTAGGGCATTACAAACAAGGATATATTATTATTATTTATGTAGGTTATATGGGTGTGTATTGTAGTGTTCTGACAACTACTTGGGACTGTATTTGTGACATAATGGCAATGATTGGGCTTTCAGGATTCTGTGCGTGCTTCATGCTGATGCATGACATGTTCTCTATGGACTTTCTTGTTTTTGCGAGGCTGTGCTTGTGCTTATTTACGTTTGGGGGATTTATCCCTTGTTATTTGTGCATACCTCTTAACTTCGTAGAACAAAAATTCTGGACATAGCCATAAATAACAGTGGGACAAAGGCCAAAATATAGGGACAATTGTTAAATATTGCTCTTGCCAACTTAGAAAGTTGATAGAATAACAGGCTTTGATTTAGCACGACTTTTCTGAAGGAAATAATGTCTGAAACTCAACTGTCTGTCATTATTTTCAACTTCAGTCTTTAATAATTTTTCCACTAATTTGCCAGAGCACCATCATTTTATAAAAAGTGAACCATGAATTTGAGGCAAAGATCTGGACATTCTGCAAAAATCTGTACAGTTGAGAGGTATGTGTGTGCATTTGCTCACATTTCTTGCTTCTGTAGGATGCAGAAGTGCCATACAGCACTTTAGCAATATAGGCGGTGTGTCACAGAAGCTGTGACACACCCCCTGTATTGCTTTCCTCTTTGCCGGTTTTATTTCAGTGCCAGCGGACACTGAAATGATATATTTTACTTTTAAGTGTCTGCGGACACTAAAATACTGGCATAATATTAGAGCTACACTCTAATATTATGCCAGTATGGCTTAGAAAGTGCCATACGGCACTTTCTGAGCACAGGGAGTGTGGTTGGTGTCCATGGACTGCACGGACACGCACCCTGCACTTGTACATGGATCGTGCCTATGTAGAGAGTACAACAGCATGCCTTCATGTATATGCAAGGCGCACTGCTGCTCTATACGGACACGGAACCCTCTGTGCAGGAATAGCACTATTCCTACATGGAGTTTCATGAATCCTGGGGATTATTTAATTATTTTGCATGGCGCAACCCTGCATCACCTCACCCACTGCCAATTATATATTCCAACTCTGAGATCACACAACAGCATGGTAAGGGTAAATTCCCTTACCCCACTGCGCCATGACCCCACAAAAATGTTGGTGGCAAAATAATATATGCTCATATGAGCTTTAATTCTTATTAACAGCCTGAAAAACTATTCACTCGCATGAGCATTTGATGTTTCAGACTGCAACCAGCTATTGGTATTCATTCATTTATTAATCTTATGAGTGATTTGCTCAGTTGCTCAGTGACTCTTTAAATTCACAGTCCAGGTTTTGAGACATCAACAACTAAACACGGATTTACATAAAATACAGTTTTCAAATATATATACATACAAAGAAATCTTATGAGATGCATACATACTAGAAGAACTATATAATTGATAGGCTGTATAAAATAAAGTGTGAATTCAACATATAACCATGAAATGGTTTATTGGTCATGTTGTGAAACAAATTTTAATTAACCAACTTTAGAGCTGGATAAAATCTCTTTATCAAATTATACAGTTTTTTTTTGTTTGTTTTTTTTGCAATTATACAGTTTTTGATGCAAAAGTGTATTGTTTTTGCATTTTATTTTGAGAAAGTTAGCAACCTGGATTTTTTTTCTCAGAAGTGAAAAGCCCTGCCATGACATCATGAAAAATTGTAAAGACAAGAACTCACTGCTAAAATTAATATATAGCTTACTGTATTTTTATACTAAATGTATCGGTTGTAGATTCTTGTTTGCATGAAAGACAAGTTGTCAACTAGTTCTTGCTGGTGGAACACCTCATATTAAAAATTAATACATGAATATGTAGTAGTGAAACTGCAGTATACATCAGTATCGCCTCATATAAAGAAGTTATTCTTACATACCATTAGTATTTTGTAATAGTTTATAAATCAATGACCAATGCCTACTAGGCCATAATTTTTGTGTGGTTGTAGGAAAAAAATGAGTAAACAATGAAACTAAAAATCAAATAATACACAATCATCTTAAATTTTTTGCAAAATCATTTGCAACTTCAACACAACATGAAGAGTATAATGGGAAATTAAATCAATTGTCAGATAAGCATATTTCTAAAATTGGCCAACATACCTTAAGCATTGCAACATAAATGATTCTATGAGTCTAATAAAGAATATATAAGACAAATGGTCAGAGGCATAGCCGGCTCAATCAGCTGCCTATGAAGATCCCATGATCCAGTACTCCACTATCTCAGCTCTTCAAGAAAATTGCAAACAACAAAAAGAGGTCTTCGGCAGAACTGCAAAATGCCAATTAGAGGTTATGAGTTAAGTGTAGTTATCAAAGGAAAGGGTGTTACCTAGGGTTGTATACCAAGATATCTTTAAATTGGCTTGTTGGGTAAAAGATTTCCAAAGGGGTCAGTAATAGTAGCTTGTTAAATCACAGATAGTCTTCTAGAAGTATCAGAAATCAAAATGAGGACTTGATTGTATTGCTTGGTAGCTTATTGTCCTTGCACCAGTGCTGGACTAAATTGAAATTGTATTACAGAGTAATGCAAAAACAATGTTTCTTTTTGATTTATTTTATTAAGACAATATCATCTATATACAGTGTAAGAATTAAGTAAGGGTAGGGTAAGTAATATGTATATGGAGGGCAGTAGTCCTAAGATGGATCAATGGTCTTCTAGACATTTAAGCATGGCACCTGTAAGATGGCCTTTTTTCCATATTGGCATAAACCTGCAACATCATTAAACAGCTGTATTTGGGCCAGAAGCCATATTGGCTGTCAGAAATGAGGGCATATTTAGGAATGTATTTTGATGTTTGATTGTATGTTAGCTTTTTGAGAATCTTAGTTAGTGGGCAGATATTTGCAGTTGGCCTGTAGTCAGTAGCAGAACTGAGGGATGGTACTTTAGGCAAAGGAATGACCAAAGCATGTTTAAAACATGGTGGAGGGGATGGAGCCTGGATGGCTAAGTAAAAGCAACATTCTCTTAGAGCTCTGCAGCAATCTTACAATTTTGCAGGAAAAACTAACTGTAAAAAGAAAATTTCTTCACAGAATAACTCATAAATAGCCAACCTACTTTATTACTTATTTTTTTAATCTATTGCAAAATTTTCCTGTCCATCTACTTTGGAGACTTATTGGCTTGCAAAAGACAAATTCTACAAAGCATTCTCATATTGGCTCTTCACTAAAAAAAAGACATACAGATGGTTTCTGCTTCAATTCAGCAGTTGACTGAAAATTGACAGACTTAAAGAAAACCTAGAAAATTTGGGAGATAGTCTAAAACAAACTGATATTCTTAATGAAGTGATAAAAACACACCAGACTAAAATTACTGATATGGAAAATGCTTTGAATGATATAGATGGAAGACCAAAGGAAAAAGTTACACAAACTGAATATCTACAGAAACAGAACACATAGCTATTAAACAAACTAGATGACCTGTAAAATAGAGACAGGAGATGCAACATAAGAATATTTGGTCTACCTGAAAAAACAGAGGGAGAAGACATCAACTTGTTTAACTACTTGGACACCAGAATTATTAAACCTTCAAGAAGGACTATCATATGATATAGAAAGAGACCACAAAGCTATCGGTAAGCCTAAGCCTTCTTCTACATCTCCTCCAAGATCTATAATTGTGAAGTTCCTATCATGGGAAACATTTCCTTTGAAATTTGGATACCACAATGTCAGAATTGATAATGACTGCTCAATAAAAAACATAGAACAGTCTTGTGAACTGATTTAAAAAAAAAGAAAAGAAAAAAAAGAAATAAAAAACGGAACTAACCACAAACACCTTCTCAAAAGCTTTGAAGACTTCTCATATAAAATGAACTACATATAATGAATGTATGTAGTATGCACAATCACCCAACGAGTAAACCAGCTAGCAATATATAAACATTTCAAGTAAAACAAAACACTGTATTGCAGCAAGAAGCACAGCACATAAAATAACAACCAGCACTCGTAGATGTTCGATATATCCTTAATAAAATACATACAAGTCGGTAAGCGCTTTCACCAAGTACACATTGGCTTCATCAGACCGTAATAATATTAAAACACACAACCACATGCTTTATAAAATCATATGATCTCCTTTTATCAAGTACGGGTTTTATTGAAACTGTACTATTTAAACCTGATCCTTTATCAGCCTTCAGCCGAAGGATCCATTTAAGTTCAGCTTCATTAGTTCTATTTTCAATGCTGCCCATCCTAGGCCCCACCTGCACTATCTGTATAACCTTAAACTTAAACTGATGTACTCGATCACTATTTGCAACATATCTAGCAAGTGCATTCGTGCTATTACCTACCCTAATGCTGTATAAATGTTCCCTTACATGTTCTCTTAGTGTTAAATCAGTCTTTCCAACATAAAACATTTTACAGCATTCACAGTGTGCCAAATACACTAAATGCTTGGTAATACATGTTGCCCTTACATTAAATTTGAACTTTCTATTTGAATCTGTATGTATAAAGATATTATCATAATCTGCAAAAGCACAAAAATTTCAGGAACCACAAGGATATGTTCCATATTGTTGAATATTTGATTGTCTGCCTTTATCTGGGTAGCATAACATCATTTTTAACAATCTACAATTTCTATATCCAAATATAGGACTTTCTCCCACCACTTTGCTAATCTTATTATCCATTCTCAACAAGTGCCAGTTATTTTGAAACACTTGTTTAACCAGGTTAACATTGCTGGTATATATCATTGAGACTTTAACTCTACCTTTAGAATCATATTGCTTTACATTCCTTCCTGTAGCTATAGCTAGGTCTTGAGTAGAAGAGAACCTTTGGTAATGCCACGAGGGGTAGAAGAGAAATATGGTTTAGCTCGCCCATGCCTCATAGAATCAACCTCTGTTAGGACTGGATTCACTTCATTTTCCTTATAATCTCTGTGTATCAGTGACTCTCTAAGTATATATTTTAGTTACTATGGATGTGGCATCATTGTTTACAACAATACCTAATATGGAAGGAGTAGAATATTTACGTAGATATCTAAATGACCAAAGTGAATATGAACATAAGTTAATAGAACTGATTTGTGATTTCATGGATGTTGTGCTTAATAACAATATACAAACTCAAGAAAGAACGATAAACTTCTGTAAACTCACACACATGGAATCCGCTCAGGCAAGCTGACCAGTAGTACACCAACACTATACACAAGTCGAATAAATCCAAAGTGCCTTTAATATACTATAAAATAGAATTAAAGCAATGTGCCTAATTTACTTAACCCATTGCTTTGTGGACGTAGCAAATTATCACAAATTAAAAACTAAAAAATCAAATGACACATTAAAAATTGGTAAACCCTTAAAAGTCATGTATATGTATATGTTTAAACAATATTACATAGTCCTAACGTTTTAATATGAAAAACTCTACTATAAAAATAATAAATATTTGTAATTAATATAATGAATTATATTAATTTATGATAAACTTTAATGAAGCAAAATCATCCTCTCACATCATTGTGCAAAATAAACTGTATGTTTGAAAATTATTATTATTTATCTACTCAAACTTTTCAGTCTCAAAATACACATGATGGAACTCAATTCATTGATGCCTGGGTTGAATTTACCCCCTATTTTATAGCTCCTGCCCCTCACCTCAAAGGTATGTCCTGTCTTAGCATCCAAGCTAAATGTTAGAATAAAACTATAAGGATTTATGCCTTCTACAACCTGACTTGTATTTGTCTGGTGTACTGTATTCTGATTAAGTATGGGTAAATAAACTTCATCCACCAAATCCAGAATCAAGTTCAAAGGGTACCCTCTTTTTAAAAACAAATCCTTCATGAAGTTACACTCATCCCTAAAGTCTGTGTCTGTAGTGACCATTCGCGCAGCCCTAACTAGTTGCCCCTTAACCACAGATTTTCTCTGTGAAAAAGGATGGCAACTGGAGAACTGAAGGAAGGTGTTAGAATAAGTTTCCCTACGGAATATTTTAGCCAAGTAACACTTGTTGATACATTCTTTAATCAAGTGTACGTCAAGATAAGATATTCTGTCTTCAGCAAAGCAAGAAGTAAATTTAAGAAACCTAGTCGTTGAGTTGAAGAATTCAAATAACTCCTGGACTACTTCAGTGTCTCCCTTTAGAATAATAAAAAAATCATCCAGGAAACATGTGTAAAATAAATCTTTTTTTCTGGATGTTAGGGTTGGCCATGACAAACTCCCTCTCCCAGTACACCATGACCAGGTTAGCTAAACTAGCTCCACATGGGGAGCCCATGGCAACACCTATCTTCTGAAGAAAATATTTATTATCAAAGGTCACATAGTTATGGGACAGGATTATATCTAATAGTTCCCCTATGAGTTGGATTTCTGAACAAGAGGCCCCATTTACTTTCATAATAAAGGTCACCCACTCCACTGCTTCTAAATGAGGAATAGAAGAGTAAAGGTCCTTAACATCAACTGTGAGGAAATTATACTCCTCTCTAAAAAGTATTTTGTTGACTTTCTCCAAAAAGGACCACGAATCCTTGGAGATCTGGGTTTCACTTTTGACATATTTTTTCAGAATATTATCAACCACTTTAGCACTAGCGTACATAATGCTGTTCCTTGCATTCACTAGTGGGCACATAGGAGGATTGTATAAGTCCTTATGGACCTTAGGGATTCCGAATAAAATGGGAATCCTGGGGGCCGGCATGGTGAGATAATTATATAATTCAATATCTATTCTTGCTTCAGTAAACATGTCTTGAATATAAGACCTAATCCTAGAGTAGCCTACGTTAAGCTCATTCCTTGTTACCTCTTCATAGGTGTCAGTGGAAACTATTTCAGTCATCCTTGTGATGTAATCTTCATTACTCATGACTGCTAAACCCCCACCCTTGTCAGGTTGCATGATTCTAACTGGCAAACTGCACAAAAACTCCAATAAAAATCGTTCCTCTTTATTGATCTTAAAAGGGTGGGTAGCCTGTAAATGGGAGTCACCCAAAGTGTGACGTAAATCGATCTTGCATAGTTGATCAAAAAGTGCTATTGTTGGATGTAATGGAGGATGATAGATACTAGGTATATGATAATCACTACTCATACCGGTGTAATCCCCCAAAAGTACATGCAAATTAAGTTTTCTTACAAACATTTTGAATTCAATGAGAGTCTTAGCAATGTCCACTCGTCTAGAAGGAACAAAGGAAGAACCCTTTGCTAACAGTTCCACCAGGTTAGGAGGAAAAGCAGTCCCTGAATAGTTGAAAATTTTAAAATCAGAGTTAATGTTGTAAATAACCTCACAAGAATGAGGCTGGACTACTGTAACATTACTACAATCCATACCTAGTTCCATCAGTTCTTGGTTTTGTTATGGGCTTTGCAGCCCAGAAGAGGGGCATGGTTGGAGCCTCTGTTCTGAAAATCCACCTGATTGTAGTTGGAGTTGTTAGCCAACCGCTCGCTCCATCATACCTGTTCAGGCAATGGTTCCTCGATGTTTTGGTTGCTATTGTCAGTGTTCCTGGAGTTTTCTCTATGGGGAGCCATCCCTGTAGAACCATTGGAGCTGGCTAAAAAGTTTCCTTGTGCCAGAGCTGGTCTTGGGTAAGCTGTACCTTCCCTGTAATCCCTCAAATCACAATTTAATTCCTTGACTTTAGCTGTAATAATTTTAGCGACATATTGGTCTATGCTACTAAAAATCCGTTCATAGTCGAAACGGTATCTATGAAAGTCTATATTCTTTTTAATGTTGTCATCCAATGAACTAGTTTCCCCAACCAGACTGTTGGCTGCCTCCTGGTAATGTTTACACATTAACTCAAGCATCTCAAACCCGTGTTTATCAAACAGACTAATAAGGTCAGAATGGAAAGGAGACCCTTCAGCTAGACCCGTTGGGTATTGCCAAGACCTCAAGCGATAGAAATTACCTTCAGCCATTTACATTCTTGAAAATAGGCTATTTCCAGCTGGAATTTCCTCAGCTTGACCAGTTTTTGGTCAAACAGGTGTAGTTTCATCGATAAATCCACACTAGACTCAACTGGTTCCTCTGGTAAATTGTTGAGTAGTGGTTGGTAAAAAGTAAAAGGTCTTCCAAGCCAAATATTCAAATCTGGAGCCCCAGTAAAACTGGTAGACTTAGACTGGTGATTTTGCTGTTGATTAGTTTCTTTGTTTGGCTTCGATGTGACTCTACTGACCAAGAGAGTCCCATCATTAAGTTCCATACTTCATACCTGTTCCGACTGAACAGTTGTAGTAATACCCAAAACTGTTGGAGGTAAACTAGAAGTACTCGGTCCTGTGTTACTAGGCAAACCAGGACTATTCAAATTAGCTGGGGTTTGACTAAGCAAAACCTGCTGTGACTCGATTACCTGGTCTAACCTGGTTGATAAATTGTCCACCTTCTGTGTGAGCATTTGGATTAACAACAATAAATTGCTCATTTTATCCACTTCTGGAAGCACTGGTGCTGAACCCAAAGCTGTTTCCATGTCCACAAAACTCCAAAACACAAACTCAAGAAAGAATGATAAACTTCTGTAAACTCACACACATGGAATCCGCTCAGGTAAGCTGACCAGTAGTACACCAACACCATACACAAGTCGAATAAATCCAAAGTGCATTTAATATACTATAACACAGAATTAAAGCGATGTGCCTAATTTACTTAACCCATTGCTTTGTGGACATAGCAAAATTTATCACAAATTAAAAACTAAAAAATCAAATGACACATTAAAAAATGGTAAACCTAAAATAAAACAGTGACAGCTATAGTTCAGAAAAATTGGAATTTGTTTATGAACGATGTAGCATTGAGGAACAAACTCCAGGGTTACCCCACTATAATTTATAAATGGGGACCCAATCTAAAACAGTTACTGAAGAGGAAACCGAGGAAGATAGGAAGTTTGTTAGGTATGTCTAAGTGTAACATGTGTCGGTATTGTAAACACATGGAGACAGGACACACCTTTGAGGTGAGGTGTAGGAGGTATAAAATAGGGGATAAATTCAACTGTCAGAGTAAACAGGTGGTCTATCTAGCAAGGTGTTCCCACTGTCTGGTCTTTTATATTGGAAAGACTGACAGAAAATTGCGAGAACGAGTGTATGAACACATATACGCTATAGGGAGACGTAAAGGAGAGAACGCCCTTGCGAGACACATAATGGACCACCCATCCCATAGTTTTACCTTTCGAGTTATAGATCAAGTCCCTATGGATAATCGGGGGCCCCTGAGTATTTGATTCAAGAACGTTGTGAATTAATTTGGCAACTAAGTCTAGATGCTTGTCACTACCCAGGCATCAATGAATTGAGTTCCATCATGAGTATTTTGAGAATGAAAAGTTTGAGTAGATAAATGATAATAATTTTCAAACATACAGTTTCTTTTGCACAATGATGTGAGAGGATGATTTTGCTTCATTAAAGTTTATCATAAATTAATATATATCATTATATTAATTACACATATTTATTATTTTTTATAGTAGAGTTTTTCATATTAAAATGTTAGGACTATGTAATATTGTTTAAACATATACATATACATGACTTTTGTGGGTTTACCAATTTTTAATGTGTCATTTGATTTTTTAGTTTTTAATTTGTGATAAATTTTGCTATGTCCACAAAGCAATGGGTTAAGTAAATTAGGCACATCGCTTTAATTCTATGTTATGGTATATTAAATGCACTTTGGATTTATTTGACTTGTGTATGGTGCTGGTGTACTAGTGGTCAGCTTGCCTTAATAACAATATATTTGTATTTGATAATTGTTATTAAAAACAGAAGCATGGCATAGCAATGGGGACATGCTGTGCGAATAGCTATGCAATTGCAGTTATGGCACAATGGGAGTTGGAGGATGTGTGTAGGATGGAACTATATTTACAGTATGTTTTATCATTGTTTTGTAGATGTGTTATTGTTGTGAGGCAGGACCTACAACAGTTTGTTCTGAAACTGCATGAATCTACTACATTTTTGAGATTCACGTATAAATGGTCATGCGAATCCATGGAATTTCTGGATGTATTAGTAAATAAACGTTTGGATGGCAAACTGACTACTAGTCTGTACAGGAAGGAATGCTATAGAAACTCAATATTGCACAGGAAAAGCATGCACCCTAAAAGGGTATTTGACAACATAATAAAAGGGCAAGGTATGAGAGTATCCAGACTACATAATGTTGAACTGGATTACAAGGGTGGGTGTGATATACTTAGAGAGTCATTGATACACAGAAGTTATAAGGAAAATGAAGTGAATCCAATCCTGACAGAGGTTGATTCTATGAGGCATGGGTGAGCTAAACCATATTTCTCTTCTACTCAATACCTAGCTATAGCTACAGGAAGGAATGTGAAGCAATATGATTCTAAAAGGTAGAGTTAAAGTCTCGATGGCATATACCAGCAATGTTAACCTGGTTAAACAAGTGTTTCAAAATAATTGGTAGTTGTTGAGAATGGCTAATAAAATTAGAAAAGTGGTAGGGGAAAGTCCTATATTTGGATATAGAAATTGTAGAGCATTAAAAATGATGTTATGCTACCCAGATAAAGGCAGACAATCAAATATTTAACAATATGGAACATATCCTTGTTGTTCCTGAGATTTTTGTGCTTTTGTAGATTATGATAATATCTTTATACATCCAGATTCTAACAGACAGTTCACATTTAATGTAAGGGCAACATGTATTACCAAGCATTTAGTGTATTTGGCACACTATGAATGCTGTATAAAGTTTTATGTTGGAAAGACTGATCGAACACTAAGGGCCGGATTCACGAAGGCTTGCACGGAGTCTAAGAGTAGAGTAAGGCTCCATGCAGCCAACATGTCCGCTGAGCGATCCAGGAACAGCTGGTAGGGGCGTGCAAGAGAGCTCCTAAAATGACTCTTACAAGGAGAGGGCTAGGATATGCAAATTACCTAATTTGCTGGCGAAAGCTATGCAAATGAGGTAAATTTGCGATCCAGGAAACCCGAACCTGTCCGAGTAAGAGTAGTGTTATTTGCAAAAATGTACTCCATTGACAACTGAGTACCGTTCTGCAAACAGCAAAACGGAGCTGTGACAGCACTAAAAAAGGATGCATCCAGTTGAGGAAGCATGCCAATGGCCAAAAATATGGCCATTGTCAATGTTCCCTGTTGCAAAATAATTTTTTTTTATCTCGATCTGCACTTTAAAAACCAGAAAAACAATAATTAAAAGCCACAAATATGGATTTTATTGAAAATCTTAACTTACAATGCAAGGGAATGGCAGGCTGAAGACAACATGGCTACCTAGTAGAGGTTGCTAAGGGGGGAAGCTCAGTCTAAGAGATGTAACCAAGCATTAGTAGGCAATCCTATGCAAATGAGGGTAAAGATAGTGAATCCCAAGTTTACATAGCAAATAAGCATAGTCAGTGGAGTGTATGAGTAGGATAAGGGGAGTATCAGAGTAGAAGATAGGTGACATCAAGAGAGGGGTATGTATGAAAGAATGTAAGCTTATTGGAGCAGAGTGGCATGTGTTTGCTGTCAGTTACTCATCACTGAAAGAGGTGTGTCAACAGGTATCCTAGCGAAAGGCAAGAAATTGAAGGTGTATGCCGTGGATAACACTAAAGTTTCTTGTTGAAGTGCTTGCAACGTGTTTGCATGCGGGTGCACGCCTGTATATCCGAGTAAGACTGTGTGCATGCGTGTGGGCCTGTGTGCGCATTTAAGCCGGAGTAAGCATGTCTAATTTATTTTTTTATTATTTATTTTACATTTGTTGATCGGGCTAGTCCAGCTGGATTAATGTCCATTTTCAGTGGAGGCCCCGGGAGAAAAGCTCCTGAGGTTAGATACAATATTGGAAATACATAAGAAGACATAGTACAAGTGTGATTGTACAAAGGAAAAATGAACATACAAATATTATAGATTTTAATTAATTCAGAACAATCCTAGCAAAACAATATAATAAGGTATGAGATCATAAAGTATATAAAAGGTAGTATTGAAGCATGGTAGATAATACACAAGCTTTTTTTTTTTTTTTTTTTAAAAAGAGATATGTAATATTTACAATAAATAGGGGTAATATATCAGTTGAGGAAGAAGATAAAATCCAAGTGGATAAGAAAAGTTTATGATAGAGTTAAGGATGCCAACAGGCTAGTCTGGGTTGGTACAAGAGCAAAGCCAGAATTTGTTAAGATGTATTAAAAGTTGTTTTTTAAAGAGTGGAAGAGTATGCAAAGAGGACAGATCAGATGGAAGATTATTCCATACTTTACCTACTGAGTTAGAAAAAGGCAGTTGCCTGCAGAGTTCATAGTTTTGGTAATATTAACAAGTAATTTGTCAGAGGAACGTAGTTGTTTCAGGTTGATATAGGGAGTCAAGAGTTTGGAAAGAGCTGGTGTTTTAGAAGGTTGGTATAGAATTTTGTGTGCAATTAAGAGTTGTTGAAAAATAAGTTTATTAGGGAATTCCAGCCAGTGTAGTTGTTGTAGGTTTAGACAGTGGTGAGTTCTGAATTGTGATGTGGTGGCAAAGCGGGCAATATTGTGGTAAAATGTAGTGAGTTTCTTAAGGTTGCTTTTAGATAGATTAGTGTAAATAGGAGATGCATACAAAAGGGTAGAAATAAGATGTGTTTGGGCTAGGGTTATCTTAGTTTCAGGTGTGAGGAAGGACTTTATTCTGTATAGGGATCCAATCTTTTTATTAAGGGCTTTTATTGTGTTGTTGATGTGACAATCAAAGTTAAGATAATTATCAATAGTAACACCAAGAAGTTTAGTTGAGGAGTCAGGAGAAATAATGGTGTTATCAGATGCAGTAATACAGAAGTTTAACAAAGTCGATTTACGGGTAGGTGAGAAGAGTAATAATTTAGTTTTTTTGGGGTTAAGGAGTAGACAGCGATTGGAGAACCACTGTTCAACAGTTGAGAAGGCTGATTGTGTTTGAAACTGGAGTTCTGTTTGAGAAGAGGCAGTGCAAATTATAGTGGAATCATCTGCATATTGTATGCAGGTAGTATTAGGTATAGATGATTGAAGGTCATTAATAAAGATGGAAAATAAAAGTGGGCCAAGGATAGACCCTTGTGGAACTCCTAAAGAGATAGGGAGGAGAGCAGAGAGAGAATTTTTCCAGAGTACGGCTTGCTGACGATTGTCAAGATAGGAAGAAAACCAGGTTAGGGAAGAGGGCTCCAGGGCAATAGATTTTAGTGTGTGCAGAAGAAGTGTATGATTTACCATATCAAAGGCTTTTGATAGGTCTATGAAGAGAGAAGATGTAAGATTATTGTTATTACGGTTTAGGTTTATTGTGTTGGTGAAGGAGAGAAGAGCTGTGGTAGTACTGTGAGCAGGTCTGAAACCATGTTGAGTGTCTGCCAGAAGGTTATTATTGAGGAGATGGTTGAGTAGTTGTTTATGTATGCATTTTTCCATGATTTTAGCTAAGGGGGATAAAAGTGCTATGGGACGATAGTTGGAGAAGTCGTAAGATTTGCCTCCTTTATGGAGGGGAATGATATGTGATACTTTCCAGATTGCTGGGACATTACTTTCTTTTATTGATCTGTTTATTAAGATAGAGACAGGGTAAGCAATGGCTTTTGCTGCTAGTTGTAGGATTTCAGCAGGAAGCTTATCAGCGGAAGGGGTGGTAGGTTTAAGTTTTTGGATAAGAGATTGTATATAGGAGGTAGATACAGGTTGTAGTTGAAGGAGGAATGGTATTTATTAAGGTATTTGGAGGTAGTTGAGAAGTATCAGGAGATAGTTGGTTGGCTAGAATTTGTATAGAATTGGTGAAGAAGGAATTAAAGTTATTGGCTGTTAGTGTGGGATTATCAGGGTCAGAGTTCTGAGGGTTGGGTGTAATAATTTGGCCAGGGTCAACAGACTATTGATGCTGGACCAGAATTTTTGGGTTCCTTTTGGTAGTTTTTGAAGTTGAAAGTAATAGTTCTTTTTGTCTGTAAGAATGGCTTTTTTTGTACTGTTTCTAAGCTCTCTAAACTTTTGGTGGTCTATTTGACTTTTGGTGGAGCGCCATTTATGCCAAGATTTATTTCTGAGGGTGATTTTATGCTTAGTATTTGTGGTTAGCCAGGGAGCAGTTTTAGTTTTAGTTCTAATGGTTCGACTTGGGGCATGTTGATTAAGAATTGCTAAGAATGTTGAGTTGAAGTGTTCCACTGCTTTGTTGAGTGGGAGATGTTTTAGTGGGGCCCAATGACATTGGAAAAGTTCAGCTTGAAACTGATCAGGGTTAAAATGTTTCTTTGAATGAAGGGTTCTAAAGGTTGTGGGTAAGGTTAAGTTGGTTTTGCTTCTAATTATATAGGTTAGTGAGTGGTCACTAAGGTCATCAGGAAGAATACCTGTTTGGTAGGTTTGCAGGGGGGGTATTAGTGAGGATCCAGTCTAAGGTAGAAGCTTTATTGTTTATTTTATTGGTTCTAGTGGGAGTATTGATAAGTTGTTTGAAGCCAAAGAGGTTGATATGTGAGGTAGGGTAAGCATTGTTACAGGAATGCCAATCTATATTAAAGTCACCAAGGACTAGTGTTTCTTGTGGAAGTTTGATAGAGAGTTGGTAGAGTATATCTTCAAGGGTATTGATGTTATTTCCAGGGGGGAGATATGCACAGATGATGTTAATGGCTTTATTGGTATTAATTTGTATTTTAGAGCTAATTACTTCAGCAGAATTATTTTGAGTAAGAGTTAGGACTAGAGGAATCAGTTTAAGTTTTGCTTTATGCAGGATGGCTACACCGCCTCCTTTCCTATTAGTGCGATCAAGCCTAATAATGCTATAACCAGGTGGGGTAATTTCGATGTCTTTAATTGAGGGTTTTAACCAAGTTTCTGATAGGCATAAAATATCAAATTTCTCAGTTTCAAGAAGGGCATGGAGTTGAGTAATTTTGTTACAGATACTACGTACATTAAGATGGGCAATAGACAAAGAGTTTGAAGGTTTAGAGTAAGAGAGGGATAAAGGTTTAGTTAGGTTTTGTTCTATGATGGTTGTAGTATGATGTGGACCAGGATTGGGGTGAATATCACCATCTTGTAGTAAGTGGAGAAGAGTAGGATATATCTTTGGTTTAAGATTATAGTGAATGTCATTTGTTTTTGGTATAGGTTTTTCTGAATTTGCAGTGTACTAATCTGTGATATTTGGCTAGAAGGTAGATGGACTGAGAGGGTGAATGCAAATAGGATGAAGATGAAGATGTTGTTAATGTGGAGGTACCTTTAGAGGGCAGTGGTGTAGAGAGAGTCTGTGAGTATTCGTAAGAAGTTATGATGTAGGAAGTTACAAGAGATGATAACAATAGTAAAAAGATGAGTAGTCTTAGTAAAGCAGGTATAGTTAGTGTGTGCATAGTGGTATCAAAGTAGTTATGCAGAGAAGTAGGAGGAAGTGAGATGAAGTAAAGTTTAAAGAAAGAAATAAGAAATTAAAGAGGGTGGGGTAGGAGGTAGGGATATAATGTGGTATAAATAGTGTTTAAGAGAGGGGAGGTGGAGTAATTATGAGAAGAGAAGGTGTAATGAACTCAGAGAGTTATGTAGTGATTTGATTGGATAGGAGGTTTAAAGGGTGTGTCCCTATTACAGATAAAGGTAGGACCCTGGGGTGGGTGGGAATTGGGGTAGGGTGGGAGCGGAGTGAGCCAGGGCTAACGGAGCGGGGAAGAGAAAAGGTCCAGGAGAAAAACAATCAGTGAAGTGCTCAGAAAGAAGGTAAGTAAGGCAAGGGAAGTAAATGTATTTGGTGTCAAAGGTAGGAGCAAGTAGAAGTTAGAAATATCAGAGCAAGTGGAAAGAGAAAAGTGGAACAGAAAGGGGATGACAGTAGGTAAGATAGAGAGGTAGAGGAGGTTTCCAGAGGAAAAACCCTAGAAGTAGGGGCCACCTTATGACCACAGGGGATATGTCAATACTTGCTGCTTACAAGGCTTATGGTTTAAAGCAAGGGGCAAGTAGCTAGGGATATTATTGGCAAATATGTGATCAGTTGGTTGAGAGGAGGGGGGGGGTTAGTTGTTGGCTGCTGGTAGTTCTGACCTTGGGTTTTACAACTTAACTGGGAAAAAATACAAAAAGATTAAGAAGAGCAGGAGCTCTAGGTCATACTTTCTATTATTTCTCCACGAGTAGGCTCCACAGGGTGGGATAACTTGAGTTCCTTAAATTAGGTGAGGAGAGTAGCAGGTTTGGATGGGATGCAAGAACCCAGACCTAAAGGTGGTCAGTAGGGTTTTACTGCTGAGAAAAGAAGGAGAGAAAGGAGATACTTTAGATTTGGAACAAGCACAGTCTACAGAAGGCACTACATTGAAATACACATGTCATATACCTGATTAAAAAACTCATAGTTCAGCAACAACAGTTCTAATTGAAGTTAATACAGGCAGTATCACATCAGTGAAATACATTTAACTTTGTCATGTAAAAAACTCAGAGATCCACAACAGTTCAAGTAAAAGTTAGTTCAGGCAGAAGCAGAGTAAAACATTTATCCTGTCTAAAGCAGCAGTATAGAAATGATATGACATATCTGAGCAGACCAGAGTGTGTCAGTTAAACATAAATACAACATCAAAAGCAAGGCTAAATTCCACAGATTTCACTAAAATACTAGGTATTGAGTCAAAAGCAATATAAGTAAGTTAGACTATTAGAATATGCTTCACAATTTATAGCAAGTGGGGTTGTGATAAGCCTCTATAGGACCTAAATGCAGTGACTAAGAGTTCAGTTGAGCTAAAGGTGTTATTGTTAAAATCATATAAAACTAACAATCAGTACACCAAGGATATATAGATCCCTAGGTGCCTTTATTTTAAACAGGATTTAACAGTCTATTAGCGCCATTATGAAAAAGAAAAGAAAAATGCGCTGCTAGTGCGATAAAACTGTACAGGGAAACAGGATATAGTAGTTTACTAGCACAATATTCTATAAAGGGAATTTGAGGCAACGTAGCATGATTAAAGGCTCAGAGGTAAGAAACAAGCTGTTAACACAGCATATGTAAGTTAATTTAAAACGCCGATAACACTACTACAGCTAATCTAATTAAACAGCCAGTTTGCCAAACACAGCATATTGAAGTTATTTTCAAAGATAACACGCTACACACACGCTACTACAACTAATCTCTTTAAACAGTCAGTGAAGTTATTTAAAAGCTACTACAGCTAATCTAGTTAAACAACCAGTTTGCCAAACACAGCATATTGAAGTTATTTTCAAAACGCCGATAACACGCTACACACAGCGCGCGCTACTACAACTAATCTCATTAAACAGTCAGTTTGCCAATATGGAGACCAGCGACTACAATCCCAAATCTTAGCTGAGCATGGGAACACACTGCCAGCTACTCGCGCTGCTACGATTGCTCAAAGTGAAAAACCTTTTAGCTGTTAGTTGCAGCCAGAGACTGCAATTCCAAGGTCTGGGTAAGGCACTAACCAGGCACTAAAGAGGCTGAGATGACGACATAATACCCTGTCTATAAAACCCTTCAGTAACCTTGATGAGTACAAATTAAAAGAGAGCAGATAAAAAGTACGCGCTGATCTGAATCAGCTGTGTAGACCCTATACGAGTCCTGAGGTCTTCTTTAGCCAATCTAGTGTACACAAGTACAGATATAACATTAAATGTTAGCACAGTTCATGGGTAAAGCCACATATTAAAAGTTACAGTGAAAATGCAACAGTAAATAGAAGTAACATAAACACGCTACCTACAAGAAACGCCAAAGGTAGGAACCCACAGCAGCCAGGGAAATCTAATGTAGAGAAATGGCGCGAATGAGGGCAGGTATATTTATAGGTTAGAAGAGGAAGTGGGATAAGATGGAAGGGGGGGAGGGGTATGGGGCAGGCAGAAAAACGGAAGGGGAGTGATAGGGAGTATTGTGAGGGTAAAGGGAAAAATAGGTAGGAAAGGTAGTTAGCAATAGTAGTGAGGTGTACAGAGTATATATAGGTAAGAGTAGTAAGCAAAGGTGGAGAGGTGAACAGGTAATAGTATGTATAAAATGATAGGTCTATGACAGAGAGGTAGTGAGAACAGGGAAGAGTCCAAAGAGAAAAGGTCCAGGAGAAAAACAATCAGTGAAGTGCTCAGAAAGAAGGTAAGTAAGGCAAGGGGAAGTAAATGTATTTGGTGTCAAAGGTAGGAGCAAGTAGAAGTTAGAAATATCAGAGCAAGTGGGAAGAGAAAAGTGGAACAGAAAGGGGATGACAGTAGGTAAGATAGAGAGGTAGAGGAGGTTTCCAGAGGAAAAACCCTAGAAGTAGGGGCCACCTTATGACCACAGGGGATATGTCAATACTTGCTGCTTACAAGGCTTATGGTTTAAAGCAAGGGGCAAGTAGCTAGGGATATTATTGGCAAATATGTGATCAGTTGGTTGAGAGGAGGGGGGGGGGGGTTAGTTGTTGGCTGCTGGTAGTTCTGACCTTGGGTTTTACAACTTAACTGGGAAAAAATACAAAAAGATTAAGAAGAGCAGGAGCTCTAGGTCATACTTTCTATTATTTCTCCACGAGTAGGCTCCACAGGGTGGGATAACTTGAGTTCCTTAAATTAGGTGAGGAGAGTAGCAGGTTTGGATGGGATGCAAGAACCCAGACCTAAAGGTGGTCAGTAGGGTTTTACTGCTGAGAAAAGAAGGAGAGAAAGGAGATACTTTAGATTTGGAACAAGCACAGTCTACAGAAGGCACTACATTGAAATACACATGTCATATACCTGATTAAAAAACTCATAGTTCAGCAACAACAGTTCTAATTGAAGTTAATACAGGCAGTATCACATCAGTGAAATACATTTAACTTTGTCATGTAAAAAACTCAGAGATCCACAACAGTTCAAGTAAAAGTTAGTTCAGGCAGAAGCAGAGTAAAACATTTATCCTGTCTAAAGCAGCAGTATAGAAATGATATGACATATCTGAGCAGACCAGAGTGTGTCAGTCAAACATAAACATAAATACAACATCAAAAGCAAGGCTAAATTCCACAGATTTCACTAAAATACTAGGTATTGAGTCAAAAGCAATATAAGTAAGTTAGACTATTAGAATATGCTTCACAATTTATAGCAAGTGGAGTTGTGATAAGCCTCTATAGGACCTAAATGCAGTGACTAAGAGTTCAGTTGAGCTAAAGGTGTTATTGTTAAAATCATATAAAACTAACAATCAGTACACCAAGGATATATAGATCCCTAGGTGCCTTTATTTTAAACAGGATTTAACAGTCTATTAGCGCCATTATGAAAAAGAAAAGAAAAATGCGCTGCTAGTGCGGTAAACTGTACAGGGAAACAGGATATAGTAGTTTACTAGCACAATATTCTATAAAGGGAATTTGAGGCAACGTAGCATGATTAAAGGCTCAGAGGTAAAGAAACAAGCTGTTAACACAGCATATTTAAGTTATTTTAAAAACGCCGATAACACGCTACACATAGCGCGCGCTACTACAGCTAATCTAATTAAACAGCCAGTTTGCCAAACACAGCATATTGAAGTTATTTTCAAAACGCCGATAACACGCTACTACAACTAATCTCTTTAAACAGTCAGTGAAGTTATTTTAAAATGCCGATAACGCTACATCTAGCGTGCTACTAGAGCTAATCTAGTTAAACAGCCAGTTTGCCAAACACAGCATATTGAAGTTATTTTCAAAACGCCGATAACACGCTACACACAGCGCGCGCTACTACAACTAATCTCATTAAACAGTCAGTTTGCCAATATGGAGACCAGCGACTACAATCCCAAATCTTAGCTGAGCATGGGAACACACTGC
The DNA here is from genome assembly GCF_019279795.1 of Protopterus annectens. NCBI lineage: Eukaryota > Metazoa > Chordata > Ceratodontiformes > Protopteridae > Protopterus > Protopterus annectens. Next base: position 986,553,623 of record NC_056735.1, on the reverse strand, counting down.
CAGCTACTCGCGCTGCTACGATTGCTCAAAGTGAAAAACCTTTTAGCTGTTAGCTGTTAGTTGCAGCCAGAGACTGCAATTCCAAGGTCTGGGTAAGGCACTAACCAGGCACTAAAGAGGCTGAGATGACGACATAATACCCTGTCTATAAAACCCTTCAGTAACCTTGATGAGTACAAATTAAAAGAGAGCAGATAAAAAGTACGCGCTGATCTGAATCAGCTGTGTAGACCCTATACGAGTCCTGAGGTCTTCTTTAGCCAATCTAGTGTACACAAGTACAGATATAACATTAAATGTTAGCACAGTTCATGGGTAAAGCCACATATTAAAAGTTACAGTGAAAATGCAACAGTAAATAGAAGTAACATAAACACGCTACCTACAAGAAACGCCAAAGGTAGGAACCCACAGCAGCCAGGGAAATCTAATGTAGAGAAATGGCGCGAATGAGGGCAGGTATATTTATAGGTTAGAAGAGGAAGTGGGATAAGATGGAAGGGGAGGGTATGGGGCAGGCAGAAAACGGAAGGGGAGTGATAGTCGGTCTGAGAAAGAAAAAGCTTATTACAGGGGAGTTAGTGATAGGGAGGGTATAGGGAAAAATAGGTAGGAAAAAGTAGTTAGCAATAGTAGTGAGGTGTACAGAGTATATATAGGTAAGAGTAGTAAGCAAAGGTGGAGAGGTGAAGAGGTAATAGTATGTATAAAATGATAGGTCTATGACAGAGAGGTAGTGAGAACAGGGAAGAGCCCAAAGAGAAAAGGTCCAGGAGAAAAACAATCAGTGAAGTGCTCAGAAAGAAGGTAAGTAAGGCAAGGGGAAGTAAATGTATTTGGTGTCAAAGGTAGGAGCAAGTAGAAGTTAGAAATATCAGAGCAAGTGGGAAGAGAAAAGTGGAACAGAAAGGGGATGACAGTAGGTAAGATAGAGAGGTAGAGGAGGTTTCCAGAGGAAAAACCCTAGAAGTAGGGGCCACCTTATGACCACAGGGGATATGTCAATACTTGCTGCTTACAAGGCTTATGGTTTAAAGCAAGGGGCAAGTAGCTAGGGATATTATTGGCAAATATGTGATCAGTTGGTTGAGAGGAGGGGGGGGGTTAGTTGTTGGCTGCTGGTAGTTCTGACCTTGGGTTTTACAACTTAACTGGGAAAAAATACAAAAAGATTAAGAAGAGCAGGAGCTCTAGGTCATACTTTCTATTATTTCTCCACGAGTAGGCTCCACAGGGTGGGATAACTTGAGTTCCTTAAATTAGGTGAGGAGAGTAGCAGGTTTGGATGGGATGCAAGAACCCAGACCTAAAGGTGGTCAGTAGGGTTTTACTGCTGAGAAAAGAAGGAGAGAAAGGAGATACTTTAGATTTGGAACAAGCACAGTCTACAGAAGGCACTACATTGAAATACACATGTCATATACCTGATTAAAAAACTCATAGTTCAGCAACAACAGTTCTAATTGAAGTTAATACAGGCAGTATCACATCAGTGAAATACATTTAACTTTGTCATGTAAAAAACTCAGAGATCCACAACAGTTCAAGTAAAAGTTAGTTCAGGCAGAAGCAGAGTAAAACATTTATCCTGTCTAAAGCAGCAGTATAGAAATGATATGACATATCTGAGCAGACCAGAGTGTGTCAGTTAAACATAAATACAACATCAAAAGCAAGGCTAAATTCCACAGATTTCACTAAAATACTAGGTATTGAGTCAAAAGCAATATAAGTAAGTTAGACTATTAGAATATGCTTCACAATTTATAGCAAGTGGGGTTGTGATAAGCCTCTATAGGACCTAAATGCAGTGACTAAGAGTTCAGTTGAGCTAAAGGTGTTATTGTTAAAATCATATAAAACTAACAATCAGTACACCAAGGATATATAGATCCCTAGGTGCCTTTATTTTAAACAGGATTTAACAGTCTATTAGCGCCATTATGAAAAAGAAAAGAAAAATGCGCTGCTAGTGCGGTAAACTGTACAGGGAAACAGGATAAAGTAGTTTACTAGCACAATATTCTATAAAGGGAATTGGAGGCAACGTAGCATGATTAAAGGCTCAGAGGTAAAGAAACAAGCTGTTAACACAGCATATTGTTAATTTAAACGCCGATAACTACTACAGCTAATCTAATTAAACAGCCAGTTTGCCAAACACAGCATATTGAAGTTATTTTCAAAACGCCGATAACACAGCACGCTACTACAACTAATCTCTTTAAACAGTCAGTGAAGTTATTTTAAAAATGCCGATAACGCGCTACATCTAGCGCGTGCTACTACAGCTAATCTAGTTAAACAACCAGTTTGCCAAACACAGCATATTGAAGTTATTTTCAAAACGCCGATAACACGCTACACACAGCGCGCGCTACTACAACTAATCTCATTAAACAGTCAGTTTGCCAATATGGAGACCAGCGACTACAATCCCAAATCTTAGCTGAGCATGGGAACACACTGCCAGCTACTCGCTGCTACGATTGCTCAAAGTGAAAAACCTTTTAGCTGTTAGCTGTTAGTTGCAGCCAGAGACTGCAATTCCAAGGTCTGGGTAAGGCACTAACCAGGCACTAAAGAGGCTGAGATGACGACATAATACCCTGTCTATAAAACCCTTCAGTAACCTTGATGAGTACAAATTAAAAGAGAGCAGATAAAAAGTACGCGCTGATCTGAATCAGCTGTGTAGACCCTATCTGAGTCCTGAGGTCTTCTTTAGCCAATCTAGTGTACAAGAGTACAGATATAACATTAAATGTTAGCACAGTTCATGGGTAAAGCCACATATTAAAAGTTACAGTGAAAATGCAACAGTAAATAGAAGTAACATAAACACGCTACCTACAAGAAACGCCAAAGGTAGGAACCCACAGCAGCCAGGGAAATCTAATGTAGAGAAATGGCGCGAATGAGGGCAGGTATATTTATAGGTTAGAAGAGGAAGTGGGATAAGATGGAAGGGGAGGGTATGGGGCAGGCAGAAAACGGAAGGGTAGTGATAGTAGGGTCTGGAGAAGTGATAGGGAGTATTGTGAGGGTAAAGGGAAAAATAGGTAGGAAAGGTAGTTAGCAATAGTAGTGAGGTGTACAGAGTATATATAGGTAAGAGTAGTAAGCAAAGGTGGAGAGGTGAACAGGTAATAGTATGTATAAAATGATAGGTCTATGACAGAGAGGTAGTGAGAACAGGGAAGAGTCCAAAGAGAAAAGGTCCAGGAGAAAAACAATCAGTGAAGTGCTCAGAAAGAAGGTAAGTAAGGCAAGGGGAAGTAAATGTATTTGGTGTCAAAGGTAGGAGCAAGTAGAAGTTAGAAATATCAGAGCAAGTGGGAAGAGAAAAGTGGAACAGAAAGGGGATGACAGTAGGTAAGATAGAGAGGTAGAGGAGGTTTCCAGAGGAAAAACCCTAGAAGTAGGGGCCACCTTATGACCACAGGGGATATGTCAATACTTGCTGCTTACAAGGCTTATGGTTTAAAGCAAGGGGCAAGTAGCTAGGGATATTATTGGCAAATATGTGATCAGTTGGTTGAGAGGAGGGGGGGGGTTAGTTGTTGGCTGCTGGTAGTTCTGACCTTGGGTTTTACAACTTAACTGGGAAAAAATACAAAAAGATTAAGAAGAGCAGGAGCTCTAGGTCATACTTTCTATTATTTCTCCACGAGTAGGCTCCACAGGGTGGGATAACTTGAGTTCCTTAAATTAGGTGAGGAGAGTAGCAGGTTTGGATGGGATGCAAGAACCCAGACCTAAAGGTGGTCAGTAGGGTTTTACTGCTGAGAAAAGAAGGAGAGAAAGGAGATACTTTAGATTTGGAACAAGCACAGTCTACAGAAGGCACTACATTGAAATACACATGTCATATACCTGATTAAAAACTCATAGTTCAGCAACAACAGTTCTAATTGAAGTTAATACAGGCAGTATCACATCAGTGAAATACATTTAACTTTGTCATGTAAAAAACTCAGAGATCCACAACAGTTCAAGTAAAAGTTAGTTCAGGCAGAAGCAGAGTAAAACATTTATCCTGTCTAAAGCAGCAGTATAGAAATGATATGACATATCTGAGCAGACCAGAGTGTGTCAGTTAAACATAAATACAACATCAAAAGCAAGGCTAAATTCCACAGATTTCACTAAAATACTAGGTATTGAGTCAAAAGCAATATAAGTAAGTTAGACTATTAGAATATGCTTCACAATTTATAGCAAGTGGAGTTGTGATAAGCCTCTATAGGACCTAAATGCAGTGACTAAGAGTTCAGTTGAGCTAAAGGTGTTATTGTTAAAATCATATAAAACTAACAATCAGTACACCAAGGATATATAGATCCCTAGGTGCCTTTATTTTAAACAGGATTTAACAGTCTATTAGCGCCATTATGGAAAGAAAAGAAAAGCGCTGCTAGTGCGATAAACTGTACAGGGAAACAGGATATAGTAGTTTACTAGCACAATATTCTATAAAGGGAATTTGAGGCAACGTAGCATGATTAAAGGCTCAGAGGTAAAGAAACAAGCTGTTAACACAGCATATTACTACAGCTAATCTAATTAAACAGCCAGTTTGCCAAACACAGCATATTGAAGTTATTTTCAAACGCCGATAACACGCTACACACACGCTACTACAACTAATCTCTTTAAACAGTCAGTGAAGTTATTTTAAATACAGCTAATCTAGTTAAACAACCAGTTTGCCAAACACAGCATATTGAAGTTATTTTCAACGCCGATAACACGCTACACACAGCGCTACTACAACTAATCTCATTAAACAGTCAGTTTGCCAATATGGAGACCAGCGACTACAATCCCAAAATCTTAGCTGAGCATGGGAACACACTGCTACCAGCTACTCGCTGCTACGATTGCTCAAAGTGAAAAACCTTTTAGCTGTTAGCTGTTAGTTGCAGCCAGAGACTGCAATTCCAAGGTCTGGGTAAGGCACTAACCAGGCACTAAAGAGGCTGAGATGACGACATAATACCCTGTCTATAAAACCCTTCAGTAACCTTGATGAGTACAAATTAAATGAGAGCAGATAAAAGTACGCTGATCTGAATCAGCTGTGTAGACCCTATACGAGTCCTGAGGTCTTCTTTAGCCAATCTAGTGTACACAAGTACAGATATAACATTAAATGTTAGCACAGTTCATGGGTAAAGCCACATATTAAAAGTTACAGTGAAAATGCAACAGTAAATAGAAGTAACATAAACACGCTACCTACAAGAAACGCCAAAGGTAGGAACCCACAGCAGCCAGGGAAATCTAATGTAGAGAAATGGCGCGAATGAGGGCAGGTATATTTATAGGTTAGAAGAGGAAGTGGGATAAGATGGAAGGGGGGGAGGGGTATGGGGCAGGCAGAAAAACGGAAGGGGAGTGATAGGGAGTATTGCGAGGGTATAGGGAAAAATAGGTAGGAAAAAGTAGTTAGCAATAGTAGTGAGGTGTACAGAGTATATATAGGTAAGAGTAGTAAGCAAAGGTGGAGAGGTGAAGAGGTAATAGTATGTATAAAATGATAGGTCTATGACAGAGAGGTAGTGAGAACAGGGAAGAGCCCAAAGAGAAAAGGTCCAGGAGAAAAACAATCAGTGAAGTGCTCAGAAAGAAGGTAAGTAAGGCAAGGGGAAGTAAATGTATTTGGTGTCAAAGGTAGGAGCAAGTAGAAGTTAGAAATATCAGAGCAAGTGGAAAGAGAAAAGTGGAACAGAAAGGGGATGACAGTAGGTAAGATAGAGAGGTAGAGGAGGTTTCCAGAGGAAAAACCCTAGAAGTAGGGGCCACCTTATGACCACAGGGGATATGTCAATACTTGCTGCTTACAAGGCTTATGGTTTAAAGCAAGGGGCAAGTAGCTAGGGATATTATTGGCAAATATGTGATCAGTTGTTTGAGAGGAGGAGGGTTAGTTGTTGGCTGCTGGTAGTTCTGACCTTGGGTTTTACAACTTAACTGGGAAAAAATACAAAAAGATTAAGAAGAGCAGGAGCTCTAGGTCATACTTTCTATTATTTCTCCACGAGTAGGCTCCACAGGGTGGGATAACTTGAGTTCCTTAAATTAGGTGAGGAGAGTAGCAGGTTTGGATGGGATGCAAGAACCCAGACCTAAAGGTGGTCAGTAGGGTTTTACTGCTGAGAAAAGAAGGAGAGAAAGGAGATACTTTAGATTTGGAACAAGCACAGTCTACAGAAGGCACTACATTGAAATACACATGTCATATACCTGATTAAAAAACTCATAGTTCAGCAACAACAGTTCTAATTGAAGTTAATACAGGCAGTATCACATCAGTGAAATACATTTAACTTTGTCATGTAAAAAACTCAGAGATCCACAACAGTTCAAGTAAAAGTTAGTTCAGGCAGAAGCAGAGTAAAACATTTATCCTGTCTAAAGCAGCAGTTTAGAAATGATATGACATATCTGAGCAGACCAGAGTGTGTCAGTTAAACATAAATACAACATCAAAAGCAAGGCTAAATTCCACAGATTTCACTAAAATACTAGGTATTGAGTCAAAAGCAATAAAAGTAAGTTAGACTATTAGAATATGCTTCACAAGTTATAGTAAGTGGGGTTGTGATAAGCCTCTATAGGACCTAAATGCAGTGACTAAGGGTTCAGTTGAGCTAAAGGTGTTATTGTTAAAATCATATAAAACTAACAATCAGTACACCAAGGATATATAGATCCCTAGGTGCCTTTATTTTAAACAGGATTTAACAGTCTATTTGCGCCATTATGAAAAGAAAAGAAAAACGCGCTGCTAGTGCGATAAACTGTACAGGGAAACAGGATTTAGTAGTCTACTAGCACAATATTCTATAAAGGGAATTTGAGGCAACGTAGCATGATTAAAGGCTCAGAGGTAAAGAAACAAGCTGTTAACACAGCATATTGAAGTTATTTTAAAAACGCCGATAACACGCTACACACAGCGCGCGCTACTACAACTAATCAAATTAAACAGCCAGTTTGCCGAAAACTAATCTCATTAATCAGTCAGTTTGCCAATATGGAGACCAGCGACTACAATCCCAAAATCTTAGCTGAGCATGGGAACACACTGCCAGCTACTCGCTGCTACGATTGCTCAAAGTGAAAAACCTTTTAGCTGTTAGCTGTTAGTTGCAGCCAGAGACTGCAATTCCAAAGTCTGGGTAAGGCACTAACCAGGCACTAAAGAGGCTGAGATGTCGACTTAATACCCTGTCTATAAAACCCTTCTGTAACCTAGATGAGTACAAAGTAAATGAGAGCAGATAAATGTACGCGCTGATCTGAATCAGCTGTGTAGACCCTATCGAGTCCTTAGATCTTCTTTAGCCAATCTAGTGTACAAGAGTACAGATATAACATTAAATGTTAGCACAGATTACAGGTAAAGCCACATATTAAAAGTTACAGTAAAAATGCAACAGTAAATAGAAGTAAAAAAACACGCTACTTACAAGGAACGCCAAAGGTAGGAACCCACAGCAGCCAGGGAAATCTAATGTAGAGAAATGGCGCGAATGAGGGCAGGTATATTTATAGGTTAGAGGAGGAAGTGGGATAAGATGGAAGAGGGGGAGGGGTAAGGGGCAGGCAGAAAAACGGAAGGGTAGTGATAGTATCGGTCTGGAGATTACAGGGGAGTTAGTGATAGGAGTATTGCGAGGGTATAGGGAAAATAGGTAGGAAAAGTAGTAAGCAATAGTAGTGAGGTGTAGAGAGTATATATAGGTAAGAGTAGTAAGCAAAGGTGGAGAGGTGAAGAGGTAATAGTATGTATGAGATGATTAGGTCTATGACAGAGAGGTAGTGAGAACAGGGAAGAGCCCAAAGAGAAAAGGTCCAGGAGAAAAACAATCAGTGAAGTGCTCAGAAAGAAGGTAAGTAAGGCAAGGGGAAGTAAATATATTTGGTGTCAAAGGAAGGAGCAAGTAGAAGTTAGAAATATCAGAGCAAGTGGAAAGAGAAAAGTGGAACAGAAAGGGGATGACAGTAGGTAAGATAGAGAGGTAGAGGAGGTTTCCAGAGGAAAAACCCTAGAAGTAGGGGCCACCTTATGACCACAGGGGATATGTCAATACTTGCTGCTTACAAGGCTTATGGTTTAAAGCAAGGGGCAAGTAGCTAGGGATATTATTGGCAAATATATGATCAGTTGGTTGAGAGGAGGGGGGGGTTAGTTGTTGGCTGCTGGTAGTGCTGACCTTGGGTTTTACAACTTAACTGGGAAAAAATACAAAAAGATTAAGAAGAGCAGGAGCTCTAGGTCATACTTTCTATTATTTCTCCACGAGTAGGCTCCACAGGGTGGGATAACTTGTGTTCCTTAAATTAGGTGAGGAGAGTAGCAGGTTTGGATGGGATGCAAGAACCCAGACCTAAAGGTGGTCAGGAGGGTTTTACTGCTGAGAAAAGAAGGAGAGAAAGGAGATACTTTAGATTTAGAACAAGCACAGTCTACAGAAGGCACTACTATAAAATACACATGTCATATACCTGATTAAAAAACTCAGAGTTCAGCAACAGTTCTAATTGAAGTTAATACAGGCAGTATCACAGCAGTGAAATACATTTAACTTTATCATGTAAAAAACTCAGAGATCCACAACAGTTCTAGTAAAAGTTAGTTCAGGCAGAAGCAGAGTAAAACATTTATCCTGTCTAAAGCAGCAGTTTAGAATTGATATGACATATCTGAGCAGACAGGAAAGTTTCAGTTAAACATAGATACAACATCAAAAGCAAGGCTAAATTCCACAGATTACACTAAATTACTAGGTATTGAGTCAAAAAGCAATAAAAGTAAGTTAGACTATAAGATTAAGCTTCACAATTTATAGTAAGTGGGGTTGTGATAAGCCTCTGTAAGACCTAAATGCAGTGACTAAGGGTTCAGTTGAGCTAAAGGTGTTACTGTTAAAATCATATAAAATTACCGATCAGTACACCAAGGATATATAGATCACTAGGTGCCTTTATTTTAAAGAGAATGTCTTATACACTAAGCGAGCCTTAGTTACGAGGCACTGTTATGACACCTGTAGCACCACTATAAAAAGTAATATACTGTACAGGAAACAGGATTTAACAGTCTATTAGCGCCATTATGAAAAGAAAAGAAAAACGCGCTGCTAGTGCGATAAACTGTACAGGGAAACAGGATTTAGTAGTCTACTAGCACAATATTCTATAAAGGGAATTTAAGGCAACGAAGCATGATTAAAGGCTCAGAGGTAAAGAAACAAGCTGTTAACACAGCATATTGAAGTTATTTTAAAAACGCCGATAATACGCTACACACAGCGCGCGCTACTACAACTAATCAAATTAAACAGCCAGTTTGCCGAAAATGGAGACCAGCGACTACAATCCCAAAATCTTAGCTGAGCATAGGAACACGCTACCAGCTACTCGCGCTGCTACGACTGCTCAAAGTGAAAAGCCAGTTAGCTGTTATTTGCAGCCAGAGACTGCAATTCCAAAGTCTGGGTAAGGCACTAACCAGGCACTAAAGAGGCTGAGATGTCGACTTAATACCCTGTCTATAAAACCCTTCTGTAACCTAGATGAGTACAAAGTAAATGAGAGCAGATAAATGTACGCGCTGATCTGAATCAGCTGTGTAGACCCTGTACGAGTCCTTAGATCTTCTTTAGCCAATCTAGTGTACAAGAGTACAGATATAACATTAAATGTTAGCACAGATTACAGGTAAAGCCACATATTAAAAGTTACAGTAAAAATGCAACAGTAAATAGAAGTAAAAAAACACGCTACTTACAAGGAACGCCAAAGGTAGGAACCCACAGCAGCCAGGGAAATCTAATGTAGAGAAATGGCGCGAATGAGGGCAGGTATATTTATAGGTTAGAGGAGGAAGTGGGATAAGATGGAAGAGGGGGAGGGGTAAGGGGCAGGCAGAAACACGGACGCGTAGTGATACTATTGGTCTGGAGAAAGGAAAAAGCTTATTACAGGGAGTTAGTGATAGGGAGTATTATGAGGGTATAGGGAAAATAGGTAGGAAAAGTAGTAAGCAATAGTAGTGAGGTGTAGAGAGTATATATAGAAAAGAGTAGTAAGCAAAGGTAGAGAGGTGAAGAGGTAATAGTATGTATGAGATGATTAGGTCTATGAAAGAGAGGTAGTGAGAACAGGGAAGAGCCCAAGGAGAAAAGGTCCAGGAGAAAAACAATCAGTGAAGTGCTCAGAAAGAAGGTAAGTAAGGCAAGGGGAAGTAAATATATTTGGTGTCAAAAGGAAGGAGCAAGTAGAAGTTAGAAATATCAGAGCAAGTGGAAAGAGAAAAGTGGAACAGAAAGGGGATGACAGTAGGTAAGATAGAGAGGTAGAGGAGGTTTCCAGAGGAAAAACCCTAGAAGTAGGGGCCACCTTATGACCACAGGGGATATGTCAATACTTGCTGCTTACAAGGCTTATGGTTTAAAGCAAGGGGCAAGTAGCTAGGGATATTATTGGCAAATATATGATCAGTTGGTTGAGAGGAGGGGGGGGTTAGTTGTTGGCTGCTGGTAGTGCTGACCTTGGGTTTTACAACTTAACTGGGAAAAAATACAAAAAGATTAAGAAGAGCAGGAGCTCTAGGTCATACTTTCTATTATTTCTCCACGAGTAGGCTCCACAGGGTGGGATAACTTGTGTTCCTTAAATTAGGTGAGGAGAGTAGCAGGTTTGGATGGGATGCAAGAACCCAGACCTAAAGGTGGTCAGGAGGGTTTTACTGCTGAGAAAAGAAGGAGAGAAAGGAGATACTTTAGATTTAGAACAAGCACAGTCTACAGAAGGCACTACTATAAAATACACATGTCATATACCTGATTAAAAAACTCAGAGTTCAGCAACAGTTCTAATTGAAGTTAATACAGGCAGTATCACAGCAGTGAAATACATTTAACTTTATCATGTAAAAAACTCAGAGATCCACAACAGTTCTAGTAAAAGTTAGTTCAGGCAGAAGCAGAGTAAAACATTTATCCTGTCTAAAGCAGCAGTTTAGAATTGATATGACATATCTGAGCAGACCAGAAAGTTTCAGTTAAACATAGATACAACATCAAAAGCAAGGCTAAATTCCACAGATTACACTAAATTACTAGGTATTGAGTCAAAAACAATAAAAGTAAGTTAGACTATAAGATTAAGCTTCACAATTTATAGTAAGTGGGGTTGTGATAAGCCTCTGTAAGACCTAAATGCAGTGACTAAGGGTTCAGTTGAGCTAAAGGTGTTACTGTTAAAATCATATAAAATTACCGATCAGTACACCAAGGATATATAGATCACTAGGTGCCTTTATTTTAAAGAGAATGTCTTATACACTAAGCGAGCCTTAGTTACGAGGCACTGTTATGACACCTGTAGCACCACTATAAAAAGTAAAACGCGCTGCTAGTGCGATATACTGTACAGGGAAACAGGATTTAACAGTCTATTAGCGCCATTATGAAAAGAAAAGAAAAACGCGCTGCTAGTGCGATAAACTGTACAGGGAAACAGGATTTAGTAGTCTACTAGCACAATATTCTATAAAGGGAATTTAAGGCAACGAAGCATGATTAAAGGCTCAGAGGTAAAGAAACAAGCTGTTAACACAGCATATTGAAGTTATTTTAAAAACGCCGATAATACGCTACACACAGCGCGCGCTACTACAACTAATCAAATTAAACAGCCAGTTTGCCGAAAATGGAGACCAGCGACTACAATCCCAAAATCTTAGCTGAGCATAGGAACACGCTACCAGCTACTCGCGCTGCTACGACTGCTCAAAGTGAAAAGCCAGTTAGCTGTTAGTTGCAGCCAGAGACTGCAATTCCAAAGTCTGGGTAAGGCACTAACCAGGCACTAAAGAGGCTGAGATGTCGACTTAATACCCTGTCTATAAAACCCTTCTGTAACCTAGATGAGTACAAAGTAAATGAGAGCAGATAAATGTACGCTCTGATCTGAATCAGCTGTGTAGACCCTGTACGAGTCCTTAGATCTTCTTTAGCCAATCTAGTGTACAAGAGTACAGATATAACATTAAATGTTAGCACAGATTACAGGTAAAGCCACATATTAAAAGTTACAGTAAAAATGCAACAGTAAATAGAAGTAAAAAAACACGCTACTTACAAGGAACGCCAAAGGTAGGAACCCACAGCAGCCAGGGAAATCTAATGTAGAGAAATGGCGCGAATGAGGGCAGGTATATTTATAGGTTAGAGGAGGAAGTGGGATAAGATGGAAGAGGGGGAGGGGTAAGGGGCAGGCAGAAAAACGGAAGGGTAGTGATAGTATCGGTCTGGAGAAAGGAAAAAAGCTTATTACAGGGGAGTTAGTGATAGGGAGTATTGCGAGGGTATAGGGAAAATAGGTAGGAAAAAGTAGTAAGCAATAGTAGTGAGGTGTAGAGAGTATATATAGAAAAGAGTAGTAAGCAAAGGTAGAGAGGTGAAGAGGTAATAGTATGTATGAGATGATTAGGTCTATGAAAGAGAGGTAGTGAGAACAGGGAAGAGCCCAAGGAGAAAAGGTCCAGGAGAAAAACAATCAGTGAAGTGCTCAGAAAGAAGGTAAGTAAGGCAAGGGGAAGTAAATATATTTGGTGTCAAAAGGAAGGAGCAAGTAGAAGTTAGAAATATCAGAGCAAGTGGAAAGAGAAAAGTGGAACAGAAAGGGGATGACAGTAGGTAAGATAGAGAGGTAGAGGAGGTTTCCAGAGGAAAAACCCTAGAAGTAGGGGCCACCTTATGACCACAGGGGATATGTCAATACTTGCTGCTTACAAGGCTTATGGTTTAAAGCAAGGGGCAAGTAGCTAGGGATATTATTGGCAAATATATGATCAGTTGGTTGAGAGGAGGGGGGGGTTAGTTGTTGGCTGCTGGTAGTGCTGACCTTGGGTTTTACAACTTAACTGGGAAAAATACAAAAAGATTAAGAAGAGCAGGAGCTCTAGGTCATACTTTCTATTATTTCTCCACGAGTAGGCTCCACAGGGTGGGATAACTTGTGTTCCTTAAATTAGGTGAGGAGAGTAGCAGGTTTGGATGGGATGCAAGAACCCAGACCTAAAGGTGGTCAGGAGGGTTTTACTGTTTCTATTATTTCTCCACGAGTAGGCTCCACAGGGTGGGATAACTTGTGTTCCTTAAATTAGGTGAGGAGAGTAGCAGGTTTGGATGGGATGCAAGAACCCAGACCTAAAGGTGGTCAGGAGGGTTTTACTGTTTCTATTATTTCTCCACGAGTAGGCTCCACAGGGTGGGATAACTTGTGTTCCTTAAATTAGGTGCGGAGAGTAGCAGGTTTGGATGGGATGCAAGAACCCAGACCTAAAGGTGGTCAGGAGGGTTTTACTGTTTCTATTATTTCTCCACGAGTAGGCTCCACAGGGTGGGATAACTTGTGTTCCTTAAATTAGGTGAGGAGAGTAGCAGGTTTGGATGGGATGCAAGAACCCAGACCTAAAGGTGGTCAGGAGGGTTTTACTGTTTCTATTATTTCTCCACGAGTAGGCTCCACAGGGTGGGATAACTTGTGTTCCTTAAATTAGGTGAGGAGAGTAGCAGGTTTGGATGGGATGCAAGAACCCAGACCTAAAGGTGGTCAGGAGGGTTTTACTGTTTCTATTATTTCTCCACGAGTAGGCTCCACAGGGTGGGATAACTTGTGTTCCTTAAATTAGGTGAGGAGAGTAGCAGGTTTGGATGGGATGCAAGAACCCAGACCTAAAGGTGGTCAGGAGGGTTTTACTGAAGGAACGCCAAAGGTAGGAACCCACAGCAGCCAGGGAAATCTAATGTAAGGTTGTTGAAATGTGTGTAAGCGCGTATGCGCCTGTGTGCGCGCATTTTAGCAAGAATTAGAACGTTTTAGTCCATGTAAGCATGTGTGCGCGCGTGAGCTGGTGTGCACGTGTTTGTGCTTATCTGCGCGGCGCTGCCCCCCTGTGGAAACAGAAAGCGAAAAGGAAGCACAACACATAGTAGGAAGTTAACCAGGGAGAACTAGCAGAGCTAGCAGGTGAAAACAATCAGAATCAGGCAATTACATAGGCAGTACAGTAGCCCAGCCCAGCCCAGCACTTAAAACTCTGCAAACAACTTTCCACCATGTTTTCCTCAGAGACACTGTAACACTGCAGTAAACTAAGAGAAGTGAAAACTTAAAAAGCTTTACAGAGACAAAAAATGTTAGGGGCTGCCATTGCTGTTATAAGGCGACATATGCAACATGCTGAGGGTGGTGACAATGCGAATGCTTCTGGACAACCCACAGTGAGGAGACAGAGAAGAGTGTACAGGCCCAGGGTAACCTATCAGGAGATAGTGGAGCGCTATAGAGTGGACAGAGACCTCATGCAGCAAATTGTTGAGCTGTACAGGCCATGTCTCACACACAGAACCAACAGAGGGGAACCCATCCCAGTGGAAACCAAGGTATGTGTTGGCCTAAGAATACTAGCAACAGGTACCTTCCAGAGACCAACTGGTGATATGATGGGGATATCACAGGCATCAGCATCCACGGTACTGCACCAGTTCCTGGATGCCATGTCAGCACATGTCAGTGATCATGTATATTTCCCCAATTCCCATGAGGTATTGGCCAGCAATATGCGTCTTTTCCAGCAAATAGCGGAATACCCTGAGGTAGTGGGTGCAATAGACTGCACGCACATATGCATCAAAGCAGCAGCCAGTGAGCAGGGTAGGGTCTACTTTAACCACAAGGGCTTCCCCTCCATCAACTTCCAGGTCATGTGTGATGCCCAGGGCATAATACTGAATGTGCATGCTGGCTGCCCTGGAAGCTACCATGATTCCCATATCTGGCATCTGACACAGCTGTACCAGACATTTGCCAATGGGGACATCCCTCATGGTCACCTAGTGGGGGATGCTGGATATGCACTGGAGCCGTGGCTGATGACACCCATCAGAAATGCACACACCTGAAGAGGAATGCCATAATGAGGCACACGCACAAACACAAAATGTAATCAAGTGTGTGTTTGGGCTGCTCAAGTCATGGTCCATGGCCTGGACACATCTGGTGGAGCCTTGCAGTACTCACCAACTACATGTTCCCAAATTGTCATGGTATGTGCTATGCTACATAATATGATCCTGCAAAAACAGCTGCAGCAGGAGCAGCATAGGCCCAGCCCAAACAGCCCCCCACCATTGCCAAGGTCATCACAGGCAGAGCGTGACTCGGAGGAGGAACAACCTGAGCCTGCCCCAGTAGGCAGAAGGAGGCATGCCCAGTATGATTTGGCCTTGGCAAAGGAGCAATGCATAGCACATACACTGGCTCAGTAGGAACCCTGGAAATGATGCCTCTCTCTGACTCGCACATATAGTAAAAGGGATGCCTAACTTGACACTACCTGTTTTCAAACATGTATAGGGAGTGTAGTATGTGCATCCGACATAGGCAGCCCTGCAGCACCACCTGAGGCATGATTGCCATGTTTTAAGCAATATAAAACAGTGCTAAACAGCCTTTACCACTATTTAGTATATGTAAACAAAATTGCACACACTAAGTAGCACAACTTTGGTCAATGTTGAGCAATATTGGGCAACAGTCAGCAATGTTGGTTAACGTTGAGCAATGTTGGGCAAGCTTGGTCAAAGTTGGGCATACTTGAGCAAAAGCAGGTAAACATGCTCATATTTGCTTTACTGGTCCTTAAGCAGTCTGGTCTGCCCAGTATAAAAATATAAAGCAGTGATAGGCCTCAAACCCAGGTTACTGTGCACTATAGTCACAGTACTGAACCACTAAACCATGACAGTATTTCACTGGTAAGCCTGTATGAAGAAATGTTCATAAGTCTATGAAAAGTGTCTCATGGAAACCCTGCAGGCACAGCATAATCTCTGTTGAGTTATGACACAAAGGTGAGCCCTGCAGTAAAAATATAACTTGATTTTCAACACACATATAGTATAAATGTTAATATCGGACATGTTCACACATGTTAACAAATGTAGTGGACATCAGACAGCAACATACTAAAAGGTCATACTAGGCATGCTCACACAGTTGAATAAATGAGACAAATGTCAGGCAATAAAACACTGAAAGGCCAAGCCGGGCATGCTTACACACTTAGGCCATCTCTGAGTACAGCAGTGGGCCACACATATCTGGCAGTTGCATGTGTTAACTCAGGAACCTTTCACTATTCACCAATCCTGCCTTGTGCACACAGTTATATGACAGCAGACACATATATAATATATTGCAACCCTGTCATAATCAAATATGTACTACAGATACTTAGGTTGTTCATAGAAAGTGGGAAAGCAAAGAAGATAAAAAAAAACTGCAATCAGTATCATCAATAAACAATGTGCACTCCAAACATTATCATAGGTTCATAGGTTCATAGGTTGATACTAGGCTATCTGCCCTAGGGCATTTATAAGCCTAGCCAGAGTGTGTTTGGCTTTCACCACCCTTTTAGATTAGTAGACTGTGCCTGTGAATAGTAGGTCACACAAGATAGCCCTTTTATGGTTAGTTTATTGTGCCTCTGTCTAGCAGAGACCCAGAAGAGATCCCAGGGGTAAACTTACGATCTGCCATCCACTCGTCAAGATTTCTCTTGAAGAGGGTCAGTGAGGGGCTCTGCCTAACTGGGACTGGGATTTCATTCCAGAGTGAGGGGAGCCTCTGGTATATGAATCTGTCCCTCCAGCATGTCCTATTAATTTCTGTGCTGAGGTTTAGGTCCCTGGACCATGTAGCTCTAAGGGATTTGTATATCCTAAGGTGGAGCATGTCCATTAATTATGGGTTGGACATGGCTTTATACTTCAGGCACAGATCACATCCGAGTAGGCGGTAAGCAACTGAGTAGAGCTGGAGTTACTTTAGCCGAACTGCGTAGGGCATCTGTGTGAGCCTCTTGATCCACTTGGTGAGGTACTTTTGGGGCCATTACAGTTGCTGCAGGTGTCGGGTAAGGTACATCCCAAATGGGGCATTGTATTCAATTATGGGCCTGATGAGTAGAGGGGCACAATGACCTCTCTTGAGATAGATGTGAAACCTTTCGGGATAAGGTGAGCTATATAGAAGGTCTTTCTAACCACTTTGGCAACGTGATTGTCAAAGGAGAGATTACTATCTGCTCGGGTCCCCAAATCCTTAATTACTTCTTCAGTACTTAATGGATTACCACCTATGTGGTAATGTGTGGGCACTTTGCTATTCCCAAAGGGGATGACTATGCATTTTATGGCATTAACTTTAGGCCATGGCTATGGCACCAGTTATCCATCTCTGTGAGACCCTTTTGGAGGATGCTTGTGTCAGCTGGAGAGTCGATTATGGCACCCAGTTTGCAGTCATCTGGGAACTTGGTCAGCCATAGTCCTCCCATGTTAGCCTGTACGTCACAGAAATAAATACTGAACAAGAGAGGTCCCAGGACTGAGCCTTGTGGGACACCACTTGAAACTGGTGTCGAGTCATACATGGCACCTGCAATTCTGACCATGTGGGTGCTATCCCTGATCTAGTTTGCAATCCATCTTGTGACATATGTGTTGATATCTAAGCTGGTGAGCTTATTTATGATGCCCGAGTGGGGTATTGTGTCAAAGGGTTTTGCGAGGTCCAGGTAGGCTGTGTGGACTACCTTCCCTACGTCTATGGCCCTAGTAACTGTTTCAAAGAGGTCGACCAGGTTCAAGAGGCAAGATCTGCCCTTAACAAAGCCAAATTGGGTAGGATCCAGTGTCTGGAGGTTCCCGATGTCTTTGTTTATGAGTTCCATGATGATATGTCCATATCATTGCAGACCAGGCTGGTCAGGCTTATAGGGCGATAGTGTCCGGGGTCCGTTGTGGCACCACCTTTGTGGAGAAGGACCACTGTTGCTGTACGCCATTCCTTGGGTACATATCTTGTAGTAAGTCTGATACTGAACAGTGACTTTATGTGAGGGTTAAGTTCTTCATGAAGCTCGTGTAAGACGCAGGCCGGGACACCGTCTGGTCCCATTGATGCTGTGTTTTTTGCTTTGGAGAGGGCAGCTCTCACCTGTTCATATGTGATGTCAGGGAGGCTACACTCTGTTGGGATGGACATTTGCTCTTTTGAGGGGATGGGGGGGGAGACATTTGCACTGAATCTGTCTGCCTGGATGTTGGCAATATCTGTGGGTTCAGTGTATTTTTTGTCATTTTGCACTAACCCAGAGCATATCTGGGAGTTACCATCCAGGTTCCTGGCATAACTAAAGAAGGCCTTGTGATTGTCCTTAGTGTCTTGTGCAATTTTTCTTTTGAAGCTGGCCTTAGATGATTTTATGTGTGATCGTAGCTTCTTGCTCATACTAATCAGAGATGCCTTCCCTTTTTGGGATTGTGCTCTATCATGTAGTAGCCTCCTCCTTTTGTTGTATAACTTATTTATGGCTGGGGTCCACCAGACAGGTCCCCTGCCTTTGGAGGAGTTAGTCTTGGTTGTATTTGGGATAGCATGATCCATGCATTCCTGTAGGTGTCCATAGAATGCGTTTGTAAAGGTTTTGCTGTTTGAGCCATATTTTCCACTGGCCCGGGGTCTTAGAAGGATACCACCTCGGTTTTGAGAAGTGTGATGTTTGCTTTTGAGAAGTTCTTCACCAAGATTACCTTGGCTGGGGTGGGGATGGGATATGTATGTCCACTGAGATAAATTTATGGTCTGACCTTACCAATGAGGGGTATACCTATGGAGTGGAACATAGAGTCCCCATGTTGGTGATGACCAGGTCCAATATGTTTTCCCCTCTTGTGGGGGTGATATCCAGTTGTGCCGCAGCATTTAAGTTTATAAATTCTAGCAATCGTTGGGCGAGGGTGTTGGGGCTTGAGTAGTATTCCCAGTCAATGTTTGGGTAGTTGAAGTCACCCAATATAATGGTGTTTGGAGAGACCTTCATATTATCCAGTGTTCTCAGGAAAGCTGAGTGGGGTTCCTGAGTTTGGGAGGGTGGTCTGTAGCAGGCTACAAACTGAAACGCAGTTTTGCCCACTGTTAGTTGCACATGGATGGTCTCTGATGCTTTGTGCAGTGCTACTAACCTGGAGATGTGTGTATCTTTGATGTATATGGATACTCCCCCTATTTTTGTGGTTCGGTACTAGTTTTGTGGCCGAAAAGCATGTTATGAAGTATAACCTGGTTGTGCTGGGGTGCTTTCGGGAGCCTTGAACCAGGCGTCTGTTACTACACAGATATCGATATTGTCCATACTGAGGAGAGCCTTGAGTGCATGCATTTTGAGGTTTAGACTTCTGGCATTGAGCAGCATTACCCTTAGTTTCTTTTACCTTGTATTGTCTATGGAGGTGGGTTTGTCTTTTGAGCCTTTCCTAAAAAAGGCACTATGGGGGTGGCAAGAGCCTTAGCCAGTATTCGAAAGCCCAGGGGTGACAGGTGCAAGCCATCCCTATTGAAGCAATGTGGCTTGTTGAGCATGTCGTCCCAGGCTGACAGACACTGGATCCCCTTTGAATGACACCAATACATTAGCCAACTGTTAAAATTGATCATTTTGTCTTTATACTGTGGCATCATTCTTGGTGAGGGTAAGATGCTATACAAGGTCAGGGTCATACCAGCCTGGGATACATGATCAGAGAGCTCCTCTATGTCTCTTTTCATGTAGTCCAGGGAGGAACGTCTGAGGTCATTCACACCAGCATGGACAATGATGGAGCTATATTTGTACTTGCTTTGGAGTGACCTGAGTGCATGTGTTATGTGGCGGATCCTGGCACCCGACAGACAGCTTAAAGTGACCTTCCCCTTGTTCAGCCTGGTGAGTGGGATGTCAGTGTGTCTGACAATAGAGTCACCTATTACAAGTGTATTAGATGTGTTGTTTAGCCTTAAGGGCAGTGACTGTGTGGCACACTGACTTTGTGAACTATGTGATATGTGGGTATTGTTGTGGGGCAGCAGTTGTTTGGGTGCCTGCTTTGGAGGTCTCTGCTGCTTAGGCAGATTTTTATTTAGAGCCTCCGAGTATGTTTTTGTGTGTTAATGTGTTTGGTTTGCTGTTGCTATAGGTCTATGTGAGACTGGATTTGTGGAGTGTGTGGTTAACTTCTCCTCCTGATAGACTGTGCCAGTCATGGGTCGAGAGAGCTCAGCCTTCTGTTTGTCTATATAGTTGCATCTCTCACATATATCTGAGTTTGTTGGGAGGAGGAGAGGGTTGCCTGTGTACATAAGGCAGTTGCAACATTGCCTCAAAATTCCCATATTCACCAGCTGGACTGGATAGTACACACGAAACTGACCTTTGGGCATGTCAGGATATTATGATGAAATACTCTTTTGACTGATCAAAAAGGATCAGTAGGGTGTTAAGTGTGTAAAAGAGTATAACAGGGGTTTAGTGCTTAGGTTTGTTGGTGTTTTGGAAAGATTATCTGTGAAGGAGTCCAGACAGAACCATGACACTTCCTTCAGCTATGTCATAAATAGCAATGTACACTCATATATATCCTGAGTCAGGGCCAACTGTAAATGACTGACAATGCCAACACCCTGTCAGACAGGCCCATACATACATACCCACCTCCCACTGACTAAAGGCCCTATCATCATACCAGGAGATATCACATGTAGAATGGGTAAACAGCTCCTTCCAAACCTGAAAACATGGCATCAATTGGATTACATTGTTACCTTACATGTGTCATAAGTGAACTGCAGAACAAACAGACCCTGCACCTGAACAGTCTGTTGAGCCTCACACTCTCTACAGGATATGAAACTGTTGAATGGGTTACAGTAACATATGGCACACTCCACAAGTGTTGGTGCACAACAGACCGTGGGAACTATAGTCCTATAAGCCTATGAAGTCTGATCTGCAAGGCCATGGAGTCCATCATGATTGAAGTCATAAACAGAGCTATTGGAAGCCGACAAACACACAACCCTACTAACTTTGGTTTGGTCATGGGCAGATCATGGTTCCCAAACCTGCTAGACAGTTTGCAAGGCAGCCACCCAGGACATACATCACTGAAATGAGCTACACACATCCCACATAGACTTTGAATAGCCCTTTTCCAACATCCCAGTCACATGTCGTATCCACAAAATCAACAATCTGTGCATAAATATGTGTTGTCATATGATGGATTGGCAATTGGTCCACAGATAGATCACACAAGCTAAGAATTGTGGAGTCCTGTTCAAGCTGTTAACACCTGCTGTCCCCCATGGCTCAGTCCTGGGATTGCATAAAACAAAGTGCACACACATTACCATGTCTAGTCTGATTATGTCAGCATCCTACAAATATAGCAGAAGAAACAAAAACACCCAGTTAGACATGTAGCACGTTGTGTTAATGTGTATTTCTCTAGTATCATAACCTAGTTAGATAGGGGTTTTAATCCTGCAATTGCTGAGTGTTCGTGTATGATATCCTTTGACAGGAGGGCCCTTTTTGGAGACTAGGAAAACACATTAAAAGAGGTAAATTCCTCTTTGGCAAGTCTGATGATGTCAGCATCCCAGAAATACTGCGGTGGAAATGAAAGCTCCCAGTAAAGCATATAGCATGTTGTGTTACATACCATAGTTAGGTAGGGGTTTGAATCCTGCAATTGCTGAGTGTGTGTGTGTGACACTGTTGGCCAATGTGTTGTGGGTTTTGCTTTTACTACTGTATGACATACCAGTAAAACAATAGTATGTGCATTGCACATTTCAGGTATCTGTGTGGCAAATACATATATGTACATGTGACCTCAATTAGTTCATAGGTGTGAAGCCTGCTTTCTACATGAATACATCTGTTACCTTTGAAAGTTTGTGCTGCTGCTTCTCAGACCTTAGGTTACATATATATGTATGTGACAAGGCCAGCCACTGTAGTGATCTGTGGCCTAGGTCATCTGTGTCGCACACACCCATGACAGTTTCTATAGAATAGAGTGAGGGTTCATGCCTGGGGTATATTTCAGACATGTTCAAACACAACAAAGTCTGTCAATAATGGGCATTCATTATAGGTGTACAACAACTTTGTGGATATGCATACAGACCCCTTATTGCTTATGTGATACACTGAGGGACTTCAGAATACCTTTGGAAATGTGAATATCAAAGGACAGATGACATAACATGTGGCTGTATGTACACATCGGTACCCCTTCTACATGTTGTGGGCTACTACCTATGTGGTACTGTCGGGATACTATGTTTAGTAAATGTGGATGACTATGCTATAGTTGGCTTATAGCTTTACAGCATGGGTTAGTCAACAGGTATCGGCCTGTATGATACCCTTGTGGAGGATAAGTGTCTCATCTGGAGAATGCATTGTAGGCCACTGTATGCATTACCAGATGTGGACGGACATATCCCTAGTGTGTTTGCTTGTACCTAAGAGGGCTACATGCCAAACAGGAGTAGTCCCAGGAATGGGTGGCAGTCAATACCACTGGTTACTGGTATAGTATAGTACCGGAAGGATCCAGATGCTACTGTGTATCCTACATCTGTGTGTCAGTTGTCAAGACATCATCTAATGATTGGTTATAGTCAGGCTGTTGAGGTTGTGTATACTACCAGAATGCAAACCAATGACCGATATTAACAGTATCACCCACAGCATAGTGTCAAACCATGTCATACACACATGTGTACCCAAGTTGAAACATACGGGTAGTAAAATGCATACTGGCCACTAATAGAAAATATGAAGTGTTAACACTGTGTAATACAGGGCATGTCACCCTTCCCATCTGTCCACTATGCACGCACATGCAGACAGTGCACCTCCATCATGTTCACAAATGTACATCTGCAAATCTGTACTGCAAACATCACACACATACTGTCCACTCACCAACACATGCTGCCAGAACTACACACATCAGCCAAGTGGCACATGGCCAGACAATACATTTTTGGAATTAACACTGGTGTAAACAATACTACATTGATAATCATAGCTTTAATGCATCATGCCTGCTCAGATATACCTACAAGGATATCATTACACTTTACTGTTGACAACATGCTAACATTGCTACACTGCTATTAAGTCACCCTGTGCATCAGCACCATGTTAGCCTTAGGGACAACAGTACAGCATGGGTCAATGTTGATGTAATGTGTGTGTGTGTGTGTGTGTGTGTTAGCCCTAGGTGTTTGGTTTATGTGTGTGTGTCTCTGCATGCACACAGTTCCACCATTTGGCTGCCAAATACAGGAGGTTGTGGGACAGCCACAGACTGTACCTACCAGGCTGTACAGATCACTGTCTCTGGCCATAGACACAGTACCTGTGCCTGGCAGGGGTGCCAAGGACAGTATCGGGTACTAAGCCAGACTGGGTACTATCATCAGAGGCAGAGGGGTGTCGATTGGACCCATGTCCCTGCTGGGACTGGCCAGAGACACATGCATGTGGTCTTCTAGGACGGTCTATTGACAACCCAGCCCCAACATTGCTGGGGTTGGTACTACCACTATGGGAGCGGCTGTGACTTGTGTGCCATCCGTGATGACTGCCAACTGATGATGTTGCTGGCATACGTCCACGTCGCCGTCTCAGCCATCCTGCACTGTCCTGGCACATGGACATGACATTGTGGAGGACATCTAGTGTCTCCCCCCAACGTCTATTAATGACCTCGGTGTAATTACGGATGGCACCGACATGGTCATGGATACTGTCATTGATAGCGGTGTTATGGGCCCTCTGCACCGTTAGTCCCTGTCTGGTGTACCATTCCATACATGCCTGTGCCTGCATTACAGCCCGGAACATACCTGAGGTTGTAAGACCTGTGGGGACACTTCTGCCAGGGGCATTATGGCCAGTAGTGCTCCCACGAGAACCCCTGGACATCTGCCTATGTGGTACCATTCCAGGAGTCTGGATATGGCTGCTGTGAGGGGATGCATGTGCCATTGATACCACAATATCCTGGTCAATGCCTACTGTATGCTGTCCCTCAGCTAAGGCCATTGGTGATGAGGGATATATTGGCAGTATGAATGTGCACATAGATGGGATGGAAAGCTGTGTACTGTCGATTGGCAGACCAATGACAGACCCCATCAAACCTGCCTGTGCCACAAACAAAGCAAGCAAATCCAAATACTCCAAAGCAAAGAGTTCAGTTGTTAACGTATTTTTAATAAGAACGTTTTCGCTCCTGACCAAGGCAAGAGCTTCTTCAGACAAAGGTAAAAAAAGCGCCATAACATTTTAAAAATGATATCACATTATGTGTTTTTTAAATAATGAATTATTCATTATGTTCAATCTGATTGGTGTTAAGGACATGACATCACGAATTAGTGTTTTTTAAAATGTTATGGCTTGCTTTGTTTGTTCGACTACAGTTTGGATTTTTGTTTGCCTTCACTGCCTGTGCCACAACGTATGTATCATCATGTCCACTATTTGTGGCAGTGACTTCAGGTTTCCTGAGGCACTCAACCAACACAACCTCAGCACATGTGAGAGGAAGACAGGAAACATACTTTACAATCTGTACATGATGTTAGCACACATGCACACATGCACACATGCACACATGCACACATGAACACATGCACACAAATACACTACTCAGTAAAGTTGACACACACACACACACACACACACACACACACACACACACACACACACACCAACAGCAATACAGAACATACTCATTAGTGGTTGATGGTGGAGTACAGTATCACAAGCCAAAGAGTCCTATCACATGTGTCAGCATGCAGGATGTGTGTTGCTCAACAGCATGCAGTGCGAGTGTAGAGATTCCTTGTTAATAACAGTATACATGTCTTTGATGCATGTGTGTTGTGCAATGATTGGCCTCACCCTGGAACACAATGTGTACATGGACACAACATTGCTGTGCAAGTATGAAATGCTTTCCAATGTCCTGTGCACCATCACTCATAGGTATACATACCATGGCTGGATGCACACTGTCAGGTGTATAGCAATGAATGCTATGTGTAGTACTGTAGTTACTGTAACTGGATGTAGTGTAGTACCATGAACCATCATCAGGCAGCATCATGTGGTCACTCAAGGCCACTAATGTATGCCACACAGGCATCTATCTTGCTGTACCTGACCTGCACCACTTTGGCTACATTAACTATTTCACAGGCAGTTATTACATGGGTATGTAAGGTGTTCAATAGGGAGCATTGCCTGACATGAATGTGTTGTGTGTTGAAGAGTGTCGCACCACCCCATGATAGGCCTCTACCCCTCAGGTATAGTATGTGCGCTCTGTTGATGACATTTGGGATACTGGAGTCTGACCTTGCAGCAGGTGTCTAAATACACAATGTGTATCATATTAACACTTACTGTGTATGACAAAGTGGTGTATGTTGTGTGCATGTGTATTGACTCTGCCTATACAATGTCCACTACAGTGTACCACAATTGGTTGGGATGTTCTGTGTATTGCATGTGTTTGAGGCAGCTACTCATGTTACTGGGATGTGCATAGTCCCACAGAAAACATGCAGAGCATGCATTATGTGTAGGTGTTTTACATGTGTATATGGCCTACAACTCTCCTATGACATACACATGTTATTTGCTATATTAAATGTAGAACACTCACCAGCATGGGTCTGCTGTCTTCCTATCACACCAGAGGGACCTACAAGGATATGAGACAGTTTGTCAGTGTCAACAACTATGGCATTGCTGCTATGAGTTTGCAATTTTACAGTAGTACAACAGGTGACAGTCACAGGCATACAGATTATGTACCAAATTATCAGTATTGCACAACACCAGGCTCCACATCTTCTAAATACACAGTACACATCTGACATATGCATGTTCTAACAATCGAGCTAACAGTAGTCTACAGCTATGCCATGTTACTTGTACACTCTGAGTCAACTTGCTGGGTGACTCTGGCCTCCATAATGACACATGTCTGTTGTAGTGGTTGGCCAGGAGCCACCACACTGAGGAGCAGCTCTTCCACTCTGGTGAGGGGTGGATGTGATGCTGCACCACCACCTGTGGCAAGCTGTTGTCTGCTGGACATGTCTAATTAAATCACTGCAGTGATGGCGTACCTGCTCATAAGTCTGGTTATGCATGCCTACGTCATTCACCCGATGGACAACATCTTGCCACAGTGCAGTGCGCCCATGCTGGTCCTGGCTGGTTCTGGAGAACAGCAGGGTGTGATGTTGTAGTAGTGCATCTAGGATTATTTCCTCCTCTTCAGGGGAATACGCAAGTTTGCGATTGTGAGACATGTCCCTGGAAGACAATAAAACAATAATTGTGAGCAAGTCATGTGACACACTTAACATTCTAAAGTACATCAATGAAATGCCATATATAGCAACCTATTGGCTCTCAGTAGATACACACTTTTAATACCACATATCAGTGCTCAGCCCACAACTGCCTTACAGTGCCTGGCACATTGTATATATTAAACCATGTTCTGCATAGCAGCAAAGTGAAACCAGTATGTAAGACTATACAACAGTACATGGCACACTGTATGTGACACAATGCACCACCTAGCCACAGGAGGTATATATCAAGCTAATGGATGAATAAAGATGGCATCCATTGCAATGAATGTAAAGTACAGTTAAAGTATTACCAGTATACCACAGTAGTCTTTGATGCCAAAACCCTGCCTAACATATGTGCACAGTTGTTGATATAGGTGGCATACTGCTGTACTAGACTATACATGTTGCTAGATACACACATATACCCTGTAACACAGATATAATTGAGGACATGGTACAGGCATAATTGCACACACATCAGACATACATGCAACACACAAATGTATGCCAACCCAGATGAGCTTTACCTGTGTACCATACAGTACTGTGTGTCACTACTTACAGAACCTTATGCCTGAGGTATGTAATCTGTGAGGACTACAGGGAAGACACAAAACAGTGTTTCCAAGCAATGTGAACATACACCATACTGTACTGTTTAGGCCTACAGCTTCAGGTAGTACTACAGTTCATATGGGAGTTGGATTCAACAACAGTACCACTCAAAGCATACATGTATTGCTTTAGCCTACAATGGGACACCACAGTCGACACCAAGGGACTACGTCACATCGTATGCCATACTACTTTTTCTGCCTAGCAATAGCATACACATCTTTTTCTGGGATCACAGCTAGGACACAAATTACCATGACAGAAACAATTTCACACTAAGCTATCACACCTTTACAGACCTTGCACACATTCACCAACACATTCACCATCACACTCAGTCAACCTCACATAGCAATTATTGCACTAAGTACATGTGTGTGTGCTTCGTGTCATGGGTAGGTAATATGCTATTGGCCCTGGGGCCTACAGCAGCCTAGCCATATGCTACCCTGGCTTTTGACGCACATGTAATTTAATTTCACTTGCCCCTGTCAACCAGAGCCACAGAGGTGATTCCCAGGGTGCATTTCCTATCTCCCAAACAATCATCAGGAGTATTTATGACAACTGCTAATGAGGAGCTTTGTTTGCTATTGATTGACTCTATCCCTCCAGCATGTGCTGTTTAGTGAGCTGACAAGGTATAGGGCTCTAGAGCATGTATCTGGGAGGGATTGTAATATGTTTACGTGGAGGATGTCCAACAGCTATGGGTGTGACATAGATCAGTATGTTAGGCAGAGGTCACCTCTGGGTAGGCGCTATGCAACACAGTGTAGCTGTGGTTTTGTGAGTCGGTCTGCATAGGGTATCTGTTTGAGGCTGGTATTACTCTTTGTGAGGTATGTCTGTGGCCTTTCCAGTTGCTGTAGCTGGCATTGTACTCTCTAATGGGTTTTAAGTGTGATAAGTAGAGGGGAACACTTACCTATATTTCCGTAGATGACACACCTTTTGTGATGACATGTACCACGTAGACAGAGTACATGATCAGTGTGGCACTGTGATTATCAAAGGGGAGGCTACTGTCCATCTGTGTCCCATGTTCCCTTATCACACCTTCGGTGTTAGGTAAACTACCACCTATGTGGTAGTTAATGGGTAGAGTGTTCTGGCAAGAACGGATGGCACTGTAGTGTCAACACTGAGCTTCAGTCCATACCTTGGTCGCCAGGCACCTGTCGCAGTAAGTATGCCCCATGTTTCTCTCCCTCTATCTATATTTATATCTACATATCTATATATATATATATATATATATATATATATATATATATATATATATATATGTCTATATATCTATATATATCTATATATATATATATATATATATATATATATATATATATATATATATATATGTATTATATCTATATATATCTATATATATCTACATATCTACGTGGTGGTGGTACTGTGGTAGCGTTATCACCTCACAGTAAGACGGTGTCCAGTTCGATTCTCAGCTAGAGCATCTTCTGTGTGGAGACATGCGTGAATGGCCATACCTTCGTTGAAGGTTGTGCATCAGGGCTGGTAACTCGGCACGTAAAAATCAACTACCAATCATTAGCAGACCGGAGTTCTACTGTGGCGACCCCTGACTGGGAAAAGCCGAAAGACACAAACAAACAAAATATATATATATATATATATATATATATATATATATATATATATATATACATACACACATACATATAAACATCCATTGCTGTACATATAGATGCACATATACAGCCCACTATTCATGGTGGGAATATCAGTTATGCGACAGTTGTGAGATATACAGTTATGTAATAATATTGCACAGTATTGAGCAGACTGCATTGAAGGTGTCCTCAGCCCATGTAGCTTTAGCAGGCCTTACTGGCTACAACACTGCAAAAATGACAGAGCATACCCACAGCGTTTAACCACCACATGTCATATACCAGCACTGCATGCTATTGTCTTTTCCACACACTACAACCTACATAGAAATATGCACATAACAACCTTCAACAACGTATATATGTACACCTTTCACAAACAGCTGCAGTATGTCCCTTGCCCTATGCACATGTACAGATACATAGAGATACGTACTGCTGCCACATATGGATGATTCACAATATGTAGAGTACTCTTCATAAACATCTACTACATGCCAGCAAATACATATGTGTTACATACCTTTCGTTTGTATTGCTGTGTTCTGTTTGTTTTTAAAGGAAATGTTTTTGTTTTTTTTTTCTTTTCTCTGTCTGTTGCTCTTTCTTTTTCTGTGTTTCTCTGTCTGTCGTTGTCTGTGTCTGTGTCTGTGTCTCTGTCTCTGTCTCTCTCTCTCTCTCTCTTGCTGCAATGAGATTATTGCATGTGTAGACAGCAAGTACAGCCTGCTTTTCTAGGTATCTGCACATGTGCATGTGATAGCCTCTGCACCAGTTGGTGCCCACCATTTACTAATTGCATCCAGTCTGCTGTGTGGTAATTGCACTACTCACTGTCATAGCAGCCCACTGCTATAAAATGCTAGGTTAGGTAGGCGTAGCCCTTTCAGCTTTCCAAAGTGGGGCACATTCTTGTTTGTTGTGGACACCGTTGTGTCAGTCAGAAGGTTGATGTACTTCTTATCTCTGAAGCTAGTGATGTAGCCAGTGATTTGCATGTTGTACTCAAACCTGAATGTTGCTGCTTCTAGTACACACTTGTCAGTGTAGACTTTGACTCACCCCTTCACATGCTTACACAAGATACATGGGAGTATGTACTTTCTTTTCTAAACTGCTATACAAAAGTAGTTATTGCAATGTATTCCTCTGGCACATGAACTGTTTGTGAACTACTATACTGTAAATATTAATTACCTCACTTCTGAACAGTTTGTTGTTTATTTGTGTTGACATTAGCACAGGCTGCTCAAGACAACTGGACACATTTCAGTACTGAGTATGCCTACCTACATCCTTGGTAGAGCCTGAATACACAGGTATATTGTTCTTTTGGGTAGGGGTGCAGAAGTACAGAGAGCATTATATATTATTGTGTGATGTTTATCTTGCTGAACATACAGAGTTGCTGTGTACCTGTTAGTCTAACAAGACAAGTAGTCTGTCTGTGTAGCTCCCACTTCTGGACATATCCAGATGGTAGCCAGAGGTTGGTCTATTATTCTTTGTCTGCGCACCACACCGGTCTTTTCTGCAATGGAACAATGGCATTGTCACAGTTGGTTGCTAACAGTACATGGCTACATCCTTTGATATTTCTGTGTTGTACTCCTACATAAGAGTATGCTTGTGGGACTCATTCCAAAGCTATTTGCAGAGTGTGTAACAGCAGAGAAGCTGAAATGGCTGTGTGTTTCTGCCTCTGCCAGGCCTCTGATACACTCAGGTATATGTTTGAACAGCCTCAGGGAAAGGTACATATAAGTGAGGTACACCTGTAATATATTACAGACATTAAGTTGAGACTGTGAGAGAATCAGAGCATATGTATTGATACACCTTTTCTGACATGCATGCAGTGTGTACTATTACTTATTGACATTATTCATTAAGTGTAATTCCCCACTCTTCGGCCTACTGTCAGTACTTTTCAGAGGGATTCTGAGGGACAAAGCTAACATTTGTTTAGGAATAAGGGGCATCCCTAAAAGGCAGTCACAGTTGGGAAGTATGGCTTCTGTCCTATTCAAATATGCCGGTGTTTATCCTGCTCTGATACTGTGTGGGGTTTGTAAAGTGCTACTGTAACATAATTTCCTGCTAGAATGGCTGGTTCTCTTTTCACAGTCATGTCATGCAATTCCACAACAACTGCTGGTAAAGATCCACAGAACAAGATTTGTGTTATGACATTCCTATTTTCCCTTTACATTCACTCATTGTAATACATGATATATTTATTACAGCTCCAACTTGTTGTAAATCTACTGTGGCCTAGTGGCACTTCATGCAGTCTACTGTGTTCAAGGTCCGGGGTTAGAGACTGACAGAGGTGTTTTATTTTGCTGCTCAGCAGAACAAGGGCCCTGCCATGCAGAGTGACTAAGGCACTTTTAAGCAGTTGTAAGTGGGTTTGCACGGGTTTGTGTGATGCTTAGCAATGCTTAGCTAAGCGCACGCATGCACACACTCGTTTAAACCCGCTTACTACTGCTTAAAAGTGCTTACTCCCGCTAACCCCAGCACTAATTTCTTTGAAAGAAAAGAAAATGGGGAGATAGGAAAGTGGTGAAAAAGGGGGCACAAAGAGGGAAAGACAGTAGGGAAACAAGCTCGGGATGTGCAGGACAGGTGTAGGGAAGGTCCATAGTTGCCCATTTCTTACCAGCAACAGCTGTGCATATGCAATAAATTTGGAGTGAAATTTGAAACATTCCACCCCTGAGAGAGGGGTGAGGACAACAAAATATGTTGTACTGCCAATTATAATTATCAGTTTACATGTCCAGTGGACATGTGTGCGAAATGGGCAGCTATGTATGGGGCGTAATTTTTTTGTGGGAACAGATTGCCCTTTTTTTTTTCAGGTGAGAGTGCCAAGTGAGGTAGAGGAAGTAGATATATTTGGGGAGGTAGGTTGGGGAGGTAAACAGACAAGACAAACAAGATGCGTACAGGGGTGGAGTATGACACATGGGGTGGGTGAACACAATTGACGGGGATGGATGTTTGGAAATCGCAAGCCCATGAGCCCACAGATGGTAACAGTGGAACTGAGATCCCCACCCATGGGCAGTCACCACTGCACCTTCACAGCCCCAAGGGTGGCTGTGCTGGGGGCTGCGTAGGATGGGCAGGCTCACCTGTGAGATGTGCCACTCTCGCCTTGAGCTGGTGTAGGGGATCAATGACTAAACGCTGGATCTCCCTATGCACCACAGCCCGGACCCTTCAGAGAGTGACAGGTGGCCCTTCTCTGCCCACACTTGCACGGGGGGGGGTGATGAGCCCCATCCCCTGCAGCGCTTCCACCCAAAGGTGGCACAGGACCAATAGAGGAGGGGAGCCCGGGCTGGGCACCGGACCTGCTGGTGCCAGGTGCAATCGCCAGCTGAGGAGGGACAGGTGGGTCCGCTGGGACTAGCCTTCCCATACGTTCTGTGATTAGGTGTGTTTAATTACAACATAAACAACAGCATTCCAAATTAGTTGTAACAGCATGCAGTAATATTCCCATTAACCCAACACACCAAGGTTCCAACAGCTGAACAGCAAGCATAACACATGCATATATTGAACAACAGTGGACATTCCAACAGCATGCAGGGATGATTGGTGGCAACAGGCCACCAAGATTGTGGTGTTTGAACAGGGCACATGCATCAAAATAAATGCAGATATTTATAGAACAAAAGGACATATGTCCCAACAAATGTTTTGAGATTAGACATACCCTTTGATGTGTGGAATTGCATTGTTTATGCACATACAGTAGGGTGTAGAAAGAAACCTCAATTAACATCTTATAAGTACTTTTAGTCTACACTACATTCATATTGACTACAGGTATATATCCCCTACATGTATTATTACACTTGCCAACATGCATTAGGTTGTATAATGGGTTTGGCTAGTTCATTATATACCTGACCTATATCTGACATAAGAAGCAGATGTTACTGCTACATAGTTATTGATTTTATTTATATTTCTATATCTACATATCTGGGTGTGTTCACATGACATTTTCAGTTAAATTTGTACAGAACCCTACATTTCGTGTATCACACTCACATTTCTGGGGAACACATTAACAAGCTACTCATGTGCCAGATTTACTTATGCATGCCAGCCATTAACTGACTGATGAGGACTGTATATATGCTTCACAGCTACTGGCACTTCCATCAACCACTTTAGATGGGACTGCCCAACTGTGGGTTGACAGCACTTATTACAACTGTACTATTTGTATAATGCAAGGGTACAACAACATTTCAAAGTAAGTGACACAGACACACTCCAAGTATTATACCTTTATTAATTACATTACACACTTTTCCACAGGCTCTCTCCTTTATTTGATATTACAGTGCATATGGAAGACATATTCAAGACATATTATACCTTTATTAATAGGTTAGAACACTCTTTTTCAGGCTCGCTCACTTATTTTATATGACAGTACATGCAGAGATATTATTCCGGACATATTTTACCTTTCTTAATGGGTTACTACACTCTTTTTCTGGCTCTCTGACTTATTTATAACAGTACATGCGGAGGAATTATTCAGGGCATTTTATGGCTGTATTATTGGGCTACAACACTTTCTTTCAGGCTCTCTCACCTATTTTATGTAACAATACATGCAGAATAATTACTAACCTGCCTGGTGGCACAGCCTTAGCAGCCTATCTGCATAGGCTTGCTGATTCACAGCACGGGCACCTGCAGCTGTGAAGTAAATGAAGGGATATTGAGACATACCTATCCATTATATAGACAAAATTAACATGTCTTACATACTGCATTCCATGGCTACCTACTCAGTAGTGGGGCATCTTGCATGTCACGGGCCTCATGTATCCATTGGTTCAGTAGGTCCTGCTTCCATCTCTTCAGGTCTGCATGGTGGTGATGGACCTGCTCACCAGTCTGAGGAATGCCTGTGGCACTGGTGAGATCATGAGCTAACTGGTTCCAAGCCTCTGCTTTGTACTCTGTCCTTGGAACTGGTGCTGCAGGAGTCTTGACTCATGACAGTGGACAGGGAGCCAAACCATGTATTTTGACTCCTCAATGCCCCAGCGTTGTCCTCGAAAGTGAGTACCCTCTCCAGCACCAGCCATTCTAACTGCAGGTGGGAGCTACAATCAGTTATGGCAAGTATTCCCGCCTATAGGGCTTAAATATGCCACATTTCCCGCACTTTTTTGTGATTGGTCATTTTTGAAAAATCTCCGCTGACTGCAGACCTGCTTAGCAATGGTTAATCTACCATTTATAAGTATATGTATGTTAACAGTGGCTGTTTATCCTAAACTGTCATGGCTTAGTGGTTCAGTACTTTGATTATGGTGCACAGTGTCCTGGGTTCGAACCTTGTCATTGCATTTTATTTTACTACTGTCCAGACAGGCTAAGGGGTGTGGCTGTGTTTAGGCAACTTTGCTCTACGTTGCTCCACATTGCCCTACAGTGCGCTGGTTGGCACGGTGCGCACCTCCACGCAAACTGATTGCGCTGGGTAAAGCGCAATTTAGCTATGGGCAACTATATTGCGCTGGGTAAAGTGCTGCTTAACTACGGGCAACTATATTGCGCTGGATAAAGCGCTGCTTAACTGCGGGCAATTATATGTCAGGATCCTTTATAAATGTACATTATGTTCACTGATACATAGGCCATTTCAATGCTTTTTCGTAAAATTTTAATCATATATGTCAGGAATAATTTCATATACTAATTTAAAACATAAAATAGAAAGGGAAGTGGTGGGACTTGAACTATGAATGGCTTCTCTTTGTGCGAAGGCTCTACCACTACGCTACTGCTATTTGGCTTAATTTGCATAAACATTCCTTATTATGCTCTTCAATGTCGAGATTGCTAACTGCAGCTAAGCAATGGGCACACCCGCGCAAACACGCACAAATTCGGGCAGCTATATCGGGAATTAGAAAAAAAAAATTTTAAGTTTTACTTTTTATAACAGTACTGGGGGTTTACAATGTCAGGGAGTGTAGTGTTGGGTACGTAGACATTTGAGCGGACTCGCTCATGTGTGTTGACATTTCCCAATTCAGACACTTGCAGGGGCATGGACCTTTGGACTTGTTGGCAGTCGGACACACCCCCTACCTTTCTGCACTGTCTGTGTTAGACTTGGAGTGGAGTCAGCATGCCCTCATGAATATGCATGGCATGCTGACATCATACCGTTCAACTACACTCTCCGAGTAAGACTTATTTAGTCTTACACGGAGGATTCATGAATCCGGGGGTAAGAGAACGTGTAAGGGAACTTTTATACAGCATTAGGGTAGGTAATAGCATGAATGCACTTGCTAGATATGCTGCAGATAGTGATGGAGTACATCATTTTAAGTTTAAGGATATACAGATAGTGCAGGTGGGACCTAGGATGAGCAGCATTGAAAATAGAACTAATGAAGCTGAACTTAAATGGATCTTTCGGCTGAGGGCTGATAAAGGATCAGGTTTAAATAGTACGGTTTCAATAAAACCCGTACTTGATAAAAGGAGATTACCAAGGTAGGATGGCCAGTTGGTTTTGGTTAGTAAGTGAAGTACAATGTCTTTGATGCAATATATGTATTGAAATTATGCCATTTTCCTTTAAGAAGTGAAGTTACCAAAGAATATTTGAAAGCAATTAATATATGTAAATGAAGGAAGAAGTAGAGCATGCTACTGGTGAATTTGAATTATTTTAATGGATCATATGATTTTATAAAGCATGTGGTTGTGTGTTTTAATATTATTACAGTCTGATGAAGCCAATGTGTACTTGGTGAAAGTGCTTACTGACTTGCAAGTATTTTATTAAAGATATATCGAACATCTACGAGTGCTGGTGGCTATTTTATGAGCTGTGCTTCCTGCTGCAATACAGTGTTTTGTTTTACTTGGAACTTTTATATATTGCTAGCTGGTTTACTCATTGGGTGATTGTGCATACTATATTTGTTCTTGTTTTTTGCTTACCCATGAGAGCATGGCAGAAGGGCATGGAATGCAACTGAGTGATTCATGCAACAACATTTCCGGTCAAGATGGAATCAGACTAGTAAAGGCCTAGCAGGCCTGCTCCAAGGTAGCAACAATCTGTTGCTTGATTATAATGGGAAACTAGCCTCTGAAGGTACTGTACCTGAATTTGAGTATGATAGACAAACTTTTCATACACAGTTGAATCGTTTAGAGGATGACCTGTTAAAATTGAAGAGACTGCAACATCAAAGGTACCATTTTGAAACATGTCTCCATTTTAGAGTGGTACCGAGTGGTTTAAGGGTATTGAAAATGCCTACGTATGGCATGCAGTACCCAGAACTTCTCACTAAATGGCAAAATCTAAATCTGGACACTAGTTTTGGGTACATGAGTTTGATGAATGAGTTTTTTAAACCAGAAGAAGAGAACCTGATGGCCACCATAAATGAACAGCAGGAAGTATTATATACTTCATTTCCATCTGAAATTGCTGATAAAGCCATCGGTGGGGTAGTTGATAATGTGTCAATGTATGAGAGAAGGCTAGTGAGCCAAAAGAAGAAAAGACTTGATAGAGACCTCTCTGATTTTAAACAGGGACATATTTTCTCATGGCCTAATAAAGATCATAGGGCTGTTCGAGAAGTATTACAAACTGATACTAGCAGGATGCCATTGGAGAATGGTGCCCCAAGGCCTGGAGCATCGTCTGCCTCTGAGGAAGAGATGAATATCCAATTGTCTGGGGACAGTATAAGACATTCACCTGCATCTGTGGGTGATATGGATGTACAAATACAATGTGGCCAGGGTAATAAAGAACATATAATGAGTAAGTCCAATGATGTAGCTGTGCAAAGAAAAGAACAGACAAACCCAATACAGCAAGGGTTTCCTAGACCACCTTTTCCCAGAAGAGAGACAGGTCCATGAGTCGATCTAGGATTCATGGGCGAACCAAGAGGAAAGGCCAGATGGGAACAATGGGTTACCCAACCATCAAGAAAATGTGGGAACCGCACAATCATTAGCCTTGAATATTTCTAACAGGACAGTGACTGATACTGAGACTGGGGTATTGGGTATGGGTATGTCTTTTATTCTTGCACAGGCAGTGAATGTATCTGATTCCATCATTGACTTGAGAATATTTGCAAGGAACGTAATGCTGAATGAAAATTGTGATGTAAGTTCTAAAGAGTATGATTTTACAAATAATTGAGTAGCATGATACCTACGAATCATCCGATATTAGAAGCTTTCTGTACAGCTTGTGAACAGGATATATATAGGCTGTTTGATACCAAACAGACTGGCAAAAAGTTTTATAATATGAATAATGAATAAGAAGGAAGAGAAAGCACTTAATACACTAAGAAATGACACTTCCATAGACATACGCCCAGCAGACAAGGGCGGTATGATAGTTGTTATGGATAAAAACTTTTATTTTAATTCTATTAATGATATATTGGGAGATGAAAATGTATACAAGAGGGTAGACATTAAATGCATAGGAAATTTGATGAGAGATATGCAGTATATGGTGAATGATTGTATATTAAATTTTCAGATCACGATGGAGTTGGCACAGTATCTCACAGTCGAATCACCTACCATACCTATGTTCCAGGGACAACCTAAGGTGCATATAAATTCAAGAACACCCCCATTTAGACCTATAGTGGCTGGGCAAGATTGCATCACTGAACCCTTTTCTATCTTTATTGAAAAACATGGTAGACCGGTTCTGGATAGATCTGGAATTGTGCTGAGAGACACTAAACATTTTTTACAGGATCTGTATGGGTATATGGAAAGGCTTGACCAAATACGTGAATATATTTTAGTTACTATGGATGTGGTATCATTGTTTACAACAGTACCTAATATGGAAGGAGTAGAATATTTATGTAGATATCTAAATGACCAAAGTGAATATGAGCATAAGTTAATAGAACTGATTTGTGATTTCATGGACGTTGTGCTTAATAACAATATATTTGTATTTGATAATTGATATTATAAACAGAAGCACAGTGTAGCAATGGGGATGTGCTGTGCAAATAGCTATGCAAATGCAGTTGTGGCAAAATGGGAGTTGGAGGATGTGTGTAGATTGGAACTTTATTTAGAGTATGTTTTGTTTTATTGTCGTTTTGTAGACAATGTGGTTTTGTTGTGGGGCGGTAGCAGAGAGGACCTACAACAGTTTGTTCTGAAACCTCATGGAATCTACTACATTTTTGAGATTCACATAAAAATGGTCATGCGAATCCATGGAATTTCTGGATGTATTAGTAAATAAAAGTTAGGATTGCAAACTGACTACTAGTCTGTATAGGAAGGAATGCTATAGAAGTTCAATATTGCACAGGAAAAGCATGCACCCTAAAAGGGTATTTAACAACATAATAAAAGGGCAAGGTATGAGAGTATCCAGACTACATTATGTTGAACTCGACTACAAGGGCGGGTGTGATATACTTAGAGAGTCATTAATACACAGAGATTATAAGGAAAATGAAGTGAATCTAATCCTGACCGAGGTTGATTCTATGAGGCATGGGCAAGCTAAGCCATATTTCTCTTCTACTCAAGACCTAGCTATAGCTACAGCAAGGAATGTAAAGCAATATGATTCTAAAGGTAGAGTTAAAGTTTCAGTGGCATATACCAGCAATGTTAATCTGGTTAAACAAGTGTTTCAAAATAACTGGCACTTGTTGAGAATAGATAATAAGATTAGCAAAGTGTTAGGGGAAAGTCCTATATTTGGATATAAAAATTGTAGATCATTAAAAATGATGTTATGCTACCCAGATAAAGGGAGACACTCAAATATTCAACAATATGGAACATATCCTTGTGGTTCCTGAAATTTTTGTGCTTTTGTAGATTATGATAATATCTTTATACATCCAGATTCTAACAGAAAGTTCACATTTAATGTAAGGGCAACATGTATTACCAATCATTTAGTGTATTTGGCACACTGTGAATGCTGTAAAAAGTTTTATGTTGGAAAGACTGATCGAACACTAAGAGAACGTGTAAGGGAACATTTATACAGCATTAGGGTAGGTAATAGCATGAATGCATTTGCTAGATATGCTGCAGATAGATATTGAGTACATCATTTTAAGTTTAAGGTTATACAGATAGTGCAGGTGGGAACTAGGATGGACAACAATGAAAATAGAACTAATGAAGCTGAACATTAATGGATCCTTTGGCTGAGGGCTGATAAAGGATCAGGTTTAAATAGTAAGGTTTCAATAAAACCCGTACTTGATAAAAGGAGATTAGCAAGGCAGGATGGCCAGTCAGTTTGGGTTAGTAAGTGAAGTACAATGTCTTTGATGCAATATATGTATTGAAATTAAGCCATTTTCCTTTAAGAAGTGAAGCTAACAAAGAATAATTGAAAGCAATTAATATATGTAAATGAAGGCAGAAGTAGAGCATGCTATCTGTGAATTTGAATTGTTTTAATGGATCATATGATTTTATAAAGCAAGTGGTTGCGTGTTTTAATATTAATACGGGTCTACTTTATTGTGTTGAAAGCTGAAAAAAGCGAATATACATTGCGAGACACATAAAG